>NC_091590.1:1348063-1355563 GCF_042767895.1 Penaeus vannamei
GATGAAGAAGGATTCGCCGCTCGTGCCCGTGTTGAATAAAGTGTGAGTCGGGTTCGGTGTGGAATGCGATGTAGGCCTTTGCACGGGAGGATAGAAAACGGAGATTTTTTCCCCTTTTTTCTGTTTTTTCACTTTCTTTTTCACCCATGGTGAAGAGGGAGGATAGAAAACGGAGATTTTTTTTTTTCTGTTTTTCTGTTTTTTCACTTTCTTTTTCACTCACGGTGAAGAGGGAGGATAGAAAACGGAGATGTTTTTCCACTTTTTTTTCTTTTTCTTTTTTTCACTCGGTGAACAGGGAGGATAGAAAACGGAGATTTTTTCCACTTTTTTTCTTTCTCTCACTCACAGTGAAGAGAGAGGATAGAAAATGGAGATTTTTTTTCTTTTTTTTCTCTTTCTTTTTCACTCACGGTGAAGAGAATGTAGATATCTGCTTCTAAGACGAAGAAAATGTAGGTGTTTGTACTCGCAATGTATAAAATCTCTTTCTTCACCTTTTTGCACTCTTGGTGTAAAAAATGTACCTTTTTCCTAGTTGTAGAAACCGTAGCTTCCTGCATCTGTGGTATAAAAATTATAGCTTTCTGTGACTGAGATACAAAATAATATATATAGCTGCTTGCACGTACCCTATAGCAAACAAAGCTTTCTGCACCCGCAATATAGAAAATATAACTTTCTTTAAATATGCTGTAGAAAGTGTATTTTCTTGTCCCCACGGTATAAATGTAGTTTTCTGTGTCTGAGTGAAAGAAAATGGAGCTGTTTGAACCCACACTATAGAAAATTCAGATTTCTGCACCCGCTGTATAGAAAATATAACTCTAAAATGATTATGATGTGACAGCAACAGTAACAACAACGATGAGGATAATAATGATAGTGATGATAATTATAGTAATTATAATAAATGGTATATATCTTAGTCTTTAGCCATTGTGAAGCTTATCATCATATTTCCACCCAGTTTCTCTGAATTAACCAGATTGACTTCTTATTCTCCTCATTCCTCTCTCCCACTCCTCATTCTTTTTCTCCACTACCTCCTCCCGTCCTTCTTTTTCTCTTTCCTCCTCCTCCTCCTCCCTCTTCTGTTCTTTTTCTCTTTCCTCCTCCTCCCTCCATTCTTTCCCTCTTTTACCCCCTCCTTCCCCTCTTCTCCTCCAACCCTCCCCTCTTCCTCCTTCCTCCTTCCATCCCTCCATCCCTCCCCTTTTTCACCCCGTTTCTCCCCCCTACTCCTCCATCCCTCCCTTCGCCCTCCACCCTCCTCCTCCTCCCTTCGCCCTCCCTCTCTCCTCCTCCCTTCTCCCTCCTCTACCCTCTTCCTCCTTCCTCCCTCCTCCCTCCCCGCAGAGTGATGGACATCATGTCGACCGGTCTCCTCCGAAAGTGGTGGCGCGACTGGAGCACCGAAGCCAAAAACTGCGACTTATTACAGAACGCGCCGGTCGGGATGAAGGCGGTGTTCGGACCCTTCTTCATGTTGGCTGTGGCTTTGGCTTCGTCGGTACTGGTGTTCGTCGGCGAGGTCTTGAGGAGTAGGGGGCAGGGGGGAGGAAAGGGGGTGATGTTTGGAAGGTTTTAGGGTCGAGTAGATTAACTAAGGTTCTTATTGTTTTGATTACTATAATTCTATTTCCATTACATTGGATTTACATTATTTGATTTCTTGATACACGGCGTTCAATAAAATCCTGTATTGGCACATCACTCCTTTGACAGATCTTTAATGACTGTGTTCTCTGTTTAACCGTAATGGACTTACTTACAGAAATGTTTTCGCAAAGTACAGATCAAGTTAAGCAATTCACGGAAAATCTAACTCAGCCCAAACTTACACAATCTAATACAAAATCGTATTTTTTATCCTAGTTATATAATCAAATAACACACAATACACATACACCATATAGCATAGAAGGATAGTCAAACCCGCTTTTTTAGTGATAGATAATGATGATTATTTACACTTTGAGGTACCAGTGTTACATTACAAGAACATTCAGCAGCACTTGATTCACACTGGGAAGACATACATATTGTTATTGTATTATTTTCTTATTATTACTGATGTGCACTTTATTGCAATGCTGTACTACTGTAATTGTTCTACTTGAGGTTGTGTAGATTGTAATTATAATTACGTACCACTAATAAATCTATTACTGTATGGTTACACATGGACATTAATTATAATAATAATATAGACTAAGTTGTTTTATGCTACATTTAGTTAGTAAGGTAACCGCGTGTGCAGGAAACAGCGTAGTAATAACATACCTTTTTTTTACCAAATCACTAATATTATTAATTTTTTCGATATGAATTATTGGTGATGCATTTTCTCCTTATGATGTCGGGCAGCAAACATGGATATTCCCATCTCTGTTAAATAAAAAATACATATATGAAGTAATCATGCAGTAAAATATATATTTATGAATTAATGATAATTGTCAAATAGATAACATAAGCATAATTGAGAAATTGATGGCTTAGTGTATTATGGCCATCAAGATAACTGAGTGGTTAGAAAAAGGGAGAAAGTGACGAAAAAGGGGGTAAAGGGAGAGAGGAAGGGAGAGGGAGAATGAAAGAGAAAGAGACATACATACATACAAACAGAGCCAGATACACAAAACCGAACCAGAGACTGACAGACGGCCAAAAAAGACACACACACACACAGAACACCCGAACCCCCCCAACTCAGGAACTTCTCCAATCACCTGGTGTCACACCGGTGGTCGACGAGGAACTTGGTGGTCCTGGCTACATCCCCGGCGGCGTTGGTCACGAGGAACACCTGCTCGAGCCTCACGCACTCGCCCACCAACACGCAGGTGCCGAGGCGAGTCCCTGGCGTGTTGCACGGAGTACCTGTTGGTGAGATAGAAACGTAGAAACGTGTTTTCTATTGATATTTGTACATGTTTACACGGACGGATTACCTGTTGGTGAGATAGAAACGTAGAAACGTGTTTTCTCTTAATATTTGTACATGTTTATACGTAGATAAGATGATACACATACACTCACCTCCACATATATATGTATATAAGTGCCCAGACAAGGATATATACATACACACCCCACCATACGTATGTATAAGCGCACAAACAAGGTAATACACATACACTCACACATGTATGTACGTATGTGTGCGGGTACGTAGTAAACTGATTATTTTATGTAAGTGTTTCTTAACCCGGGTGGGGGGGCGTCAGTAATTTCCTAGGGGAGTATGACCCCTTGAGGAAAAGGAAGGAATTATATTTCTTCTCTTTAGATCGAATAGTGAGAAGTTTCATCATAATGTGACTAATTCTGACTCAGTAAAAAGACTGAGAACATATTTCAACTTTTTATAAAAATTGATTTTGATTTAGTTATAATTCCATTTGTTACAGTGGATATTCTTTGCTGTGACATACTGTCTGTTTTATTTTGCCCAAATCTCCCCCTGTGTGCAAGGAGTGGCCGGGGATACCACTCACTGGCCGGGCGTGGGACTGAACGCAGGTCCGCAAGATTGCTAGACCAGCAATCTTATTCACAGATGCAAAAGGGGGGGGGGGCTAATTCCTTGAGGGGGCGTGGGAGTGAAAGGGTTAAGAATCTGCTTTATACCACTGTTTTTTTTTCTTTTGTTTATAGGACACGAAACAAAAGAATTCTTCAGACATGAATATACATTATTAAACTGCTCGATGATAATAGTAACAATAATAATAGTAATAATAATAATAATAATAATAATAATAATAATAATGGTGATGATGACGATGATAATGATAATAATATTACCAATAATAACAATAATACTTACAGCAACAATAGTAATGACAACAACGACAATGAAAATAGAAAATTAACATGAAAACTCAATACCCAGCCAAAACAATAAATATTACAGAAAATAAAGAAACAATAAGAACATCCTCACAAAAGTTCAAATAAGAAAATACAAAACAATCTCCCTACCCTAAAAAAAAAACTTTCATATAAAAAGAAAGAAAAAAATAACACACCACGAGATTCCAGGGCCAGGCCAGTATTCCTAAATAAAAAGGAAAAAAAAAAGAAAATACACACCACAAGATTCCAGGCCCAGGCCAGTAAAAAAAAAAAAAAAGAAAAAAGAAAAAAAAAAAAAAAAAAAAAAAAAACATAAATAAAAAGAAAGAAAGAAAGAAAATACGTACCACAAGATTCCAGGCCCAGGCTAGTATTTCTAAATAAAAAAAACATAAATAAAAAGAAAGAAAAAGAAAATACACACCACAAAATTCTAGGGCCAGGCCAGTATTCCTAAATAAATAAAAAAACACACAAATAAAAAGAAAGAAAAAGAAAATACACACCACAAGATTCCAGGCCCAGGCCAGTATTCAAAAAAAAAAAAAAAAAAAAAAAAAAATACACACCACAAGATTCCAGGGCCAGGCTAGTAATCCTAAATAAAAAAAAATAAAAATAAAAAGAAAGAAAGAGAGAAAATACACACCACAAGATTCCAGGCCCAGGCCAGTATTCCTAAATAAATAAAAAAACACACAAATAAAAAGAAAGGAAAGAAAGAAAATACACACCACAAAATTCTAGGGCCAGGCTAGTATTCCTAAAAAAAAAAGAAGAAAAAAAAAGAAAATACATACCACAAGAGTCCAGGCCCAATTGAGTGGATGAATGAGTGAATGGGTGGGTGGGTGGGTGGATGGATGGATAGGTGAGTGGGTGGGTGGATAGATGGGTGGAGGGATGGATGAATGGGTGTGTGGGTGGATGGGTGGATGGATGGATAGGTGAGTGGGTGGGTGGATAGATGGGTGGAGGGATGGATGAATGGGTGTGTGGGTGGGTGGGTGGATGGATGGATAGGTGAGTGGGTGGGTGGATAGATGGGTGGAGGGATGGATGAATGGGTGTGTGGGTGGGTGGAGGGATGGATAGGTGAGTGGGTGGGTGGATAGATGGGTGGAGGGATGGATGAATGGGTGTGTGGGGGGGTGGGTGGATGGATGGATAGGTGAGTGGGTGGGTGGATAGATGGGTGGAGGGATGGATGAATGGGTGTGTGGGTGGGTGGAGGGATGGATAGGTGAGTGGGTGGGTGGATAGATGGGTGGAGGGATGGATGAATGGGTGTGTGGGTGGGTGGGTGGATGGATGGATAGGTGAGTGGGTGGGTGGATAGATGGGTGGAGGGATGGATGAATGGGTGGGTGGGTGGGTGGATGGATGGATAGGTGAGTGGGTGGGTGGATAGATGGGTGGAGGGATGGATGAATGGGTGTGTGGGTGGGTGGGTGGATGGATGGATAGGTGAGTGGGTGGGTGGATAGATGGGTGGAGGGATGGATGAATGGGTGGGTGGGTGGGTGGATGGATGGATAGGTGAGTGGGTGGGTGGATAGATGGGTGGAGGGATGGATGAATGGGTGTGTGGGTGGGTGGGTGGATGGATGGATAGGTGAGTGGGTGGGTGGATAGATGGGTGGAGGGATGGATGAATGGGTGTGTGGGTGGGTGGGTGGATGGGTGGATAGGTGAGGGGGTGGGTGGATAGATGGGTGGAGGGAGGGATGAATGGGTGTGTGGGTGGGTGGGGGGATGGATGGATAGGTGAGTGGGTGGGTGGATAGATGGGTGGAGGGATGGATGAATGGGTGTGTGGGTGGGTGGGTGGATGGATGGATAGGTGGGTGTGTGGGTGGGTGGATAGATGGGTGGAGGGATGGATGAATGGGTGTGTGGGTGGGTGGGTGGGTGGATGGATGGATAGGTGAGTGGGTGGGTGGATAGATGGGTGGAGGGATGGATGAATGGGTGTGTGGGTGGGTGGGTGGATGGATGGATAGGTGAGTGGGTGGGTGGATAGATGGGTGGAGGGATGGATGAATGGGTGTGTGGGTGGATGGGTGGATGGATGGATAGGTGAGTGGGTGGGTGGATAGATGGGTGGAGGGATGGATGAATGGGTGTGTGGGTGGGTGGGTGGGTGGATGGATGGATAGGTGAGTGGGTGGGTGGATAGATGGGTGAAGGGATGGATGAATGGGTGTGTGGGTGGGTGGGTGGATGGATGGATAGGTGAGTGGGTGGGTGGATAGATGGGTGGAGGGATGGATGAATGGGTGTGTGGGTGGGTGGGTGGGTGGATGGATGGATAGGTGAGTGGGTGGGTGGATAGATGGGTGGAGGGATGGATGAATGGGTGTGTGGGTGGGTGGGTGGGTGGATGGATGGATAGGTGAGTGGGTGGGTGGATAGATGGGTGGAGGGATGGATGAATGGGTGTGTGGGTGGGTGGGTGGATGGATGGATAGGTGAGTGGGTGGGTGGATAGATGGGTGGAGGGATGGATGAATGGGTGTGTGGGTGGGTGGGTGGATGGATGGATAGGTGAGTGGGTGGGTGGATAGATGGGTGGAGGGATGGATGAATGGGTGTGTGGGTGGGTGGGTGGGTGGATGGATGGATAGGTGAGTGGGTGGGTGGATAGATGGGTGGAGGGATGGATGAATGGGTGTGTGGGTGGGTGGATGGATGGATAGGTGAGTGGGTGGGTGGATAGATGGGTGGAGGGATGGATGAATGGGTGTGTGGGTGGGTGGGTGGATGGATGGATAGGTGGGTGTGTGGGTGGGTGAGTGAGTGGATGGATAGGTGGGTGGGTGGGCGGATGGATGGATGGGTGGATGGATGGATAGATGGGTAGGTGGATGGATGGATGGATGAGTCAATGGGTGGATGGATGGATGGATGGTGGGTGAGTGGGTGGATGGGTGGGTGAGTGGATGGATGGGTAGATTGATGAATGAATAGGTGGATAGATGGATGGATGGTGGGTGAGTGGGTGGATGGGTGGGTGAGTGGATGGACGGGTAGATTGATGAATGAATAGGTAGATGGATGGATGGATGAATGGATGGGTGGGTGGATGGATGGATAGGTGTATGAGTGGGCGGATAGATGGATGGGTGAGTGGATGAGTGGATGAATGGGTGGACGGATGAATGGATGGATGGGTGCATGGATGGATAGGTGGGTTGGTGGATAAATCGATGCATGAATGGATGGATGGATGGATGGATGGATGGGTGTGTGTGTGTGTGGATTGATGGATGAATGGATGGGCTTGTAGATGGATGGATGGATGAACGGATATATACATGTATGGATGGATGAATCAATTAATTGTATGTGTGTATGTATAGACGTATATGTAAAGGGTAGTTCACGATTTTCAACCTTTTCACAAACGTACAAGCCGCACACTGGGTGGAGGGGGGGGGGGGGGTAAGGGACTAGTGTACGCTTAAAAAAAAAAAAAAAAAAAAAAAACAAGAAACTAGTATACGTTAAAAAAAGTCAATTTTTTTTATGACACGCTGTATAATCCACCTGGGGCTCTTCTTACGCATGGAAAATATTTCCACACTATGAGACTCTTGTGATTTCTACTGCAAAAATAAACAGGGGAAGGGGGGG
>NC_091590.1:1363063-1365563 GCF_042767895.1 Penaeus vannamei
CTCTCTCTCCCTCTTTTCTCCATCTCTCTTTCTCTTTCTCTCTCATTCTCTCTCTCACTTACTTCTCTCTCTCTCTTTCTCTTTCTCTCCATCTCTCTCTCTCTCTCTTTCTATCTCTCTATCACTCTCACTCTCACTCTCGCTCTCTTTCTCTCCCTCTGCCTCTCTCTCCCCCTCCCTCTCCTCCCTCCCTCCCTCCCTCCCTCCCTCCCTCCCTCCCTCTCTCTCCCCCTCTCTCTCCCCCTCTCCCTCTCCCTCCCTCCCTCCCTCCCCCTCTCTCTCTATCTCCCTCTCCCTCTCCCTCCTTCTCTCTCTATCTCTCTCACTGTCACTCTATATATAGATATGGCATTTTCATTCACTATGAGAACCTGGACTTTACTCTCACGTTTCCCTTCTCTCTCTTCCTACAGGGTCGTCGCTATTGCTCTCCCTCTCTCTATCTCTCCCCTCTCTATCTCTCCCACTGCCACTCTATACATACATATGGCATTTTCATTCATTATGAGAACCTGGACTTTTTTCTCACGTTTCTCTTCTCTCTCTTCCTTCAGGGTCGTCGCTATTGCTCTCCAGCGCCGCCGGTGGAGTCGTGTCCTCCGTTCAGTTGATGCTCAGGGCCGGTGCCTACGTGAATCTGCGGGACGAAAATGGTAATTATGATACGTAAAGAATGTTGAAAAATATGTATGTACGTATCTGGTGAGGCTGATTAGGTAAGGAAATGGAAATTATGAAACTTAAAAAAATATGTATGTACATATCTGGTGAATCTGCGGGACGAAAATGGTAAATATGATACGTAAAGAATGTTGGAAAATATGTATGTACGTATCTGGTGAGGCTGCATAGGTAGGAAAATGGTAATTATGACACTTAAAGAATATTGAAAAATATGTATGTTCATATCTGGTGAGGCTGCATAGGTAGGAAAAGGGTAATTATGACACTTAAAAAATACGTATGTGCTGGAAATTATGAAACTTAAAGAATATTGAAAAATATGTATGTACGTATCTGGTGAGGCTGCATAGGTAGGCAAAGGGTAATTATGACACTTAAGGAACGTTGAAAAATATGTATGTACGTATCCGGTGAGGCTGCAAAGGTAGGAGAATGGTAATTATGACACTTAAAAGAATATGTATGTATATAATCGGTAAGGCTGTAAAGATAGGGTTTAGACTTGGTAAATGATAGTTTGTTTGTTGGGTTTGTTACAATGTGGATTCTCATGGTAAATGTTATATATTTTGGTATGTTTACAGTGTGGATTTGCATGTTCCTTGACGTGTGATGCAATGGTGGGTTTTGGACGAATGATGATGATGTTAAAGAAGGTGTTTCACAACTAGTGATGTATTCATATGAGTTGAATTCGTAGCACTATTTATGCCTTATTAAAATCTACATTGTGTTTAGAATCTTTGTGAATTTGCATGCTATGGAATAATGATGGATCGAGGCTAAGATTATATCACGATGGACGTCACGCTGTCACCAACATGTTATATTTACTCCTTTAAAAATCGTCACCAAAAATCACTTAATTTCTTCTATTACGCCTAGCATGGAGATTTAAAATTTTTCTCTGCAATGCAAGGGAAATAAAGTAAGATCGATTTTTTTTCCGATATATGAAAGTTTTTACATTAATGGACGCCTGATAGACCCACTCTCTACCCCACTTACAAGATATAGCCAAACGCATTTTATTATTATTATTATTGTTATTGTCATCATTATTATTTTACATTAACGCAAACGCAAAAGCATTTTACATTTACTGATACCTAATAGCTTCAGTCACAAGAACATTTTACATTAACGGTCCCTACCCCACTTACAGGATATAGCCAAACGCTATATTAATCATATATTATATATTTATTATTATTATCATTGTCATCATCATCATCATTTTTATTTAACATTAACGCAAACGCAAAAGCAATTTACATTTACTGATACCTAATAGCTTCAGTCACAAGAACACTTTACATTAACGGTCCCTACCCCACCTACAGGATGGACGCCGCTCATCTGGGCAGCTCGCTCGAACCACAGCGATGTCGTCAAGGTCCTACTCGAGGCTGGAGCTGACCCTAACATCGCGAACTGGAATTTTGGTGAATATGAAGACTATGATTTTTTCTCTCTAACTCTGTATCTCCCCCTTTCTCTTTCTTTTTTTTTTTTATCTTTCTGTTTGTCTGTCTGTCTTGTCAGTCTTTCTCTCACTCTCTCACTCTGCCTCCGTCTCTCTCTCTCTCTCTCTCTCTCTCTCTCTCTCTCTCTCGTAATAATTTCTGAATAATTACTGGAATTGTGAAGATCGTCTTCGAAGTTTCGCAAAAAAATATTATATTAAGAAAAAAGATAGAAATAGATGAATAATAAGAAAAATATAAAACTTGCATTAATTACATTTCGAGGTTATTCCCTTTGGAATAAAAGCAAAGTTGCGAGAACTGAACACAGATAACCTTATTACTTTATA
>NC_091590.1:1370563-1387460 GCF_042767895.1 Penaeus vannamei
ATACATATATATACATATATATATATATATATATATATATATATATATGTGTGTGTATATATACATATATATATGCTTTGCTGACTATCTGAATAATCTGATGTTAATAATTAGAATTGGCAGATATTTTCCTGATTATAAAAAAAGCTTCTATTTTGCTAATAAGAAGAATCAGCTGATATTTTGCTAATTATAAAAAAGCTTCCATTTGGTAATAACAAGAATTGCTTAGTAATTTGCTAATACCAAGACTCAGCTGATATTTTGCTAATTATCTTCTCGTTAGTAATTTGCTAATAACAAGAATCAGCTGATATTTTGCTAATTATCTTCTCGTCTCAGGTGACTCCGTGCTCATGGAAGCCGTGAACTTGGGTCGAGAGGCCATGGTGGAGGTCCTGCTACAGCACTGTCCGGATATGAGTGTTGAGAATATTAACCGTAAGTAGAGATTCTCTTTTCTCTCGAAGTCAACTCTTAAATACTACCATAATGATCTTCAAGTATCGATTATGGGTTTGTTCTTGGTGAAATTAATCCTTTAAATACTGCCATAGTAAGTTTAAAGTATTGATTATTCATTTTTTTCATGATAGTTCATTCCCTTTTTCGCGAAATTGACTCTTAAATGCTACTGGGGTAATTAACACACACACACACACACACACACACACACACACACACACACACACACACACACACACACACACACACACACACACACACACACACACACACACACACACACACACACACACGCACGCACACACACACACGCACGCACGCACACACACACACACACACACACACACACACACACACACACACACACACACACACACACACACACACACACACACACACACACACACACACACACACACACACACACTAATGCCTAAGGAATAACTCCCTTTTGTTCAACAGGGAAGACTGTGTTCACTCTAGCTCGCCAAAGATTCAGTTCTCAAATCAGGGATATGATCCAAGGTAAGACGCATTTGATATAACATACTATATAGCGCGTTCAATCCCCTCAAATAAGTAATTGATAATTACAAGTGACAATAATTACTTCAGTTAATAACTACTTGATGATTGATACAAATGATAATTGATAAATAACCCCCTCAAATAAGTGACTGGTGCCAGACCACCCAATAATTACTTCCATGATATTTATACTTCTCTCGTATCTTTCCCATTATTTCAGCCCACGAGCCCACTTCTCTCTCGTATCTTTCCCATTATTATTTCCCATAATTTCAGCCCACGAGTCCACTTCTCTCTCTCGTATCTTTCCCATTATTATTTCCCATTATTTCAGCCCACGAGCCCACTTCTCTCTCTCGTATCTTTCCCATTATTATTTCCCATTATTTCAGCCCACGAGCCCACTTCTCTCTCTCGTCTCTTTCCCATTATCATTTCCCATTATTTCAGCCCACGAGTACACTTCTCTCTCTCGTCTCTTTCCCATTATTATTTCCCATTATGTCAGCCCACGAGCCCACTTCTCTCTCGTATCTTTCCCATTATTATTTCCCATTATTTCAGCCCACGAGTCCACTTCTCTCTCTCGTCTCTTTCCCATTATTATTTCCCATAATTTCAGCCCACGAGCCCACTTCTCTCTCTCGTATCTTTCCCATTATTATTTCCCATTATTTCAGCCCACGAGTCCACTTCTCTCTCTCGTATCTTTCCCATTATTATTTCCCATTATTTCAGCCCACGAGCCCACTTCTCTCTCTCGTATCTTTCCCATTATTATTTCCCATTATTTCAGCACACGAGTCCACTTCTCTCTCTCGTATCTTTCCCATTATTATTTCCCATTATTTCAGCCCACGAGCCCACTTCTCTCTCTCGTATCTTTCCCATTATTATTTCCCATTATTTCAGCCCACGAGCCCACTTCTCTCTCTCGTATCTTTCCCATTATTATTTCCCATTATTTCAGCCCACGAGCCCACTTCTCTCTCTCGTATCTTTCCCATTATTATTTCCCATTATTTCAGCCCACGAGTCCACTTCTCTCTCTCGTATCTTTCCCATTATTATTTCCCATTATTTCAGCCCACGAGTCCACTTCTCTCTCTCGTATCTTTCCCATTATTATTTCCCATTATTTCAGCCCACGAGTCCACTTCTCTCTCTCGTATCTTTCCCATTATTATTTCCCATTATTTCAGCCCACGAGTCCACTTCTCTCTCTCGTATCTTTCCCATTATTATTTCCCATTATTTCAGCCCACGAGTCCACTTCTCTCTCTCGTATCTTTCCCATTATTATTTCCCATTATTTCAGCCCACGAGCCCACTTCTCTCTCTCGTATCTTTCCCATTATTATTTCCCATTATTGCAGCCCACGAGTCCACCTCTCTCTCGTCTCTTTCCCATTATTATTTCCCATTATGTCAGCCCACGAGCCCACTTCTCTCTCTCGTATCTTTCCCATTATTATTTCCCATTATTGCAGCCCACGAGTCCACCTCTCTCTCGTATCTTTCCCATTATTATTTCCCATTATTGCAGCCCACGAGTCCACCTCTCTCTCGTATCTTTCCCATTATTATTTCCCATTATTTCAGCCCACGAGCCCACTTCTCTCTCTCGTATCTTTCCCATTATTATTTCCCATTATTTCAGCCCACGAGTCCACTTCTCTCTCTCGTATCTTTCCCATTATTATTTCCCATTATTTCAGCCCACGAGTCCACTTCTCTCTCTCGTATCTTTCCCATTATTATTTCCCATTATTTCAGCCCACGAGTCCACTTCTCTCTCTCGTATCTTTCCCATTATTTCAGCCCACGAGTCCACTTCTCTCTCTCGTATCTTTCCCATTATTATTTCCCATTATTTCAGCCCACGAGTCCACTTCTCTCTCTCGTATCTTTCCCATTATTTCAGCCCACGAGTCCACTTCTCTCTCTCGTATCTTTCCCATTATTATTTCCCATTATTGCAGCCCACGAGTCCACCTCTCTCTCGTATCTTTCCCATTATTTTAGCCCACGAGTCCACTTCTCTCTCTCGTATCTTTCCTATTATTATTTCCCATTATTGCAGCCCACGAGTCCACCTCTCTCTCGTATCTTTCCCATTATTTCAGCCCACGAGTCCACTTCTCTCTCTCGTATCTTTCCTATTATTATTTCCCATTATTGCAGCCCACGAGTCCACCTCTCTCTCGTATCTTTCCCATTATTTCAGCCCACGAGTCCACTTCTCTCTCTCGTATCTTTCCTGGTATTTCAGCCCACGAGTCCACCACGTGTCTTGCCGATGGGCGGGCTTACGTCCTGGGAAGCATAAAGTATGACAGCTGCCGTCAACAACAGTGCTGTAACAGTGTCTGGAGGAATACTGGCCCGGCCCTGGAATCGTGTGGTGTGTATTTTGTTTCTTTCTTTCTTTTTGTTTATGTTTTTTTGTTTAGGAATACTGGCCTGGGCCTGGAATCTTGTGGTATGTATTTTCTTTTTTTTTCTTTTTTTTTAGGAATACTAGCCTGGCCCTAGAATTTTGTGGTGTGTATTTTCTTTCTTTCTTTCTTTTTATTTGTTTTTTATTTAGGAATACTAGCCTGTCAATTGAATATTGTGGTATGTATCTTCTTTCTTTCTTTCTTTTGATATATGTTTTTATTTAGGAATACTGGCCTGGCCCTGGAATCTTGTGGTGTGTATTTTTTTCTCTTTTCTTTTTATTTAGGAATACTAGCCTGGCCCTTAAATATTGTGGTGTGTATTTTCTTTCTTTCTTTTTATTTATGTTTTTTAGGGTAGGGAGATTGTTTTGTATTTTGTTATTTTGAACTTTTGTGAGGATGTTCTTATTGTTTCTTTTTTTTTATTGTTTTGGCTGGGTATAGAGTTCTCATGTTAATTTTCTACTCTCATTGTCGTTGTTGTCATTACTATTGTTGCTGTAAGTATTATTGGTAATATTATCATTATTATCATCGTCATCATCACCATTTTTATTATTATTATTATTATTATTATTATTATTATTATCATTATTGTTACTATTATCATCGAGCAGTTTAATAATGTATATTCATGTCTGAAGAATACTTTTGTTTCGTGTCCTATAAACAAAAGAAAAAAAAACAGTGGTATAAAGCAGATTCTTAACCCTTTCACTCCCACGCCTCCTCAAGGAATTAGCCCCCCCCCCCCTTGCATCTATGAATAAGATTGCTGGTCTAGCAATCTTGCGGACCTGCGTTCAATCCCACGCCCGGCCAGTGAGTGGTAACCCCGGCCACTCCTTGCACACAGGGGGAGATTTGGGCAAAATAAAACAGACAGCATGTCACAGCAAAGAATATCCATTGTAACAAATGGAATTATAACTAAATCAAAATCATTTTTTTTTTAAGTTGAAATATGTTCTCAGTCTTTTTATTGAGTCTGAATTAGTCACATTATGATCAAACTTCTCATTATTCGATCTGGAGAGAAGAAATATAATTCCTTCCTTTTCCTAAAGGGGACATACTCCCCTAGGAAAATACTGACGCCCCCCCCCCATCCCCCCCGGGTTAAGAACCACTTACATAAAATAATCAGTTTACTACGTACCCGCACACATACGTACATACATGTGTGAGTGTATGTGTATTACCTTGTTTGTGCGCTTATACATACGTATGGTGGGGTGTGTATGTACATATCCTTGTCTGGGCACTTATATACATATATATGTGGAGGCGAGTATATGTGTATCATCTTATCTACGTGTAAACATGTACTAATATTAATAGAAAACATGTTTCTACGTTTCTATCTCACCAACAGGAAATCCGTCCGTGTAAACATGTACAAATACCAATAGAAAACACGTTTCTACGTTTCTATCTCACCAACAGGTACTCCGTGCAACACGCCAGGGACTCGCCTCGGCACCTGCGTGTTGGTGGGCGAGTGCGTGAGGCTCGAGCAGGTGTTCCTCGTGACCAACGCCGCCGGAGATGTGGCCAGGACCACCAAGTTCCTCGTCGACCACCGCTGTGACACCAGGTGATTGGAGAAGTTCCTGAGTTGGGGGGTTCGGGTGTTCTGTGTGTGTGTGTGTGTGTCTTTTTTGGCCGTCTGTCAGTCTCTGGTTCGGTTCTCTGTGTCTGGCTCTGTTTGTATGTATGTGTGTCTCTTTCTCTCTCTCTCTTTCATTCTCCCTCTCCCTTCCTCTCTCCCTTTACCCCCTTTTTCGTCACTTTCTCCCTTTTTCTGACCACTCAGTTATCTTGATGGCCATAATACACTAAGACATCAATTTCTCAATTATGCTTATGTTATCTATTTGACAATTATCATTAATTCATAAATATATATTTTACTGCATGATTAATTCATATATGTATTTTTTTATTTAACAGAGATGGAAATATCCATGTTTGCTGCCCGACATCATAAGGAGAAAATGCATCACCAATAATTTATATCGAAAAAATAATAATATTAGTGATTTGGTAAAAAAAGGTGTTATTACTACGCTGTTTCCTGCACACGCGGTTACCTTACTAACTAAATGTAGCATAAAACAACTTAGTCTATATTATTATTATAATTAATGTCCATGTGTAACCATACAGTAATAGATTTATTAGTGGTCAGTAATTATAATTACAATCTACATAACCTCAAGTAGAACAATTACAGTAGTACAGCATTGCAATAAAGTGCACATCAGTAATAATAAGAAAATAACACAATAACAATACGTATGTCTTCCCAGTGTGAATCAAGTGCTGCTGAATGTTCTTGTAATGTAACACTGATGCCTCAAAGTGTAAATAATCATCATTATCTATCACTAAAAAAGCGGGTTTGACTATCCTTCTATGCTATATGGTGTATAGAGAGAGAGAGAGAGAGACAGACAGAGAGATAGAGAGAGGGAGAGAAAGAGAGAGAAATAATTAAAAATTCTAGAGAGATATAGGGAAGCAATCAAACATACAGATAAAGCACACAGACACAAAACCATCAAATAACCTCCTTTTTTACTCTCATACGAATGTATGAAAAGACGAAGAAACAGAAGAAAAAACATAAATACAGAATATCGAAAAGAAGACACACTCCTTACCTTTCTTCCCCTCACAATCCTCCACGCCAGATGACGATCGCATCCTTCGAGGGAGAGTCCACCCTCACGACCCTGTGGGAATCCTACCAGATCACCCCAGACTATCCCCAGAGGACGCTGAGGATAGGGGACTGGACGCCAAGACTCCCTAGCGTCCCAGAAAGTGTCCTCGCGTCCTTGGGAGTCGGAGGAGGAGGAGGAGGACGTCGAGTCACCGAGGAGTTGTGGAGTAGGAGGAGGGACATCTGGGTGAAGGAGATGACCTATGGTGTGTTGAGAGGACCCGTCGACGACCCTCTGAAGCATCGGGACGACCTCTCGGGGCTTCATCTGCGCTGCGTTACGATGGAGGTGAATGAATGGGATGATGACGTGTGTGTGAGAGAGAGGAAGAGAGAGTGTGTGTGAGAGAGAGAGAGAGAGAGAGTGTGTGTGTGTGATAGATAGAGGGAGTGTGTGTGTGAGAGAGAGGAAGAGAGAGAGAGATAGAGAGAGAGAGTGTGTGTGTTTGTGCGTGTGTGATAGAGAGAGAGAGTGTGTGTGTGTGCGTGTGTGATAGAGAGAGTGTGTGTGTGTGAGAGAGGAAGAGAGAGTGTGTGTGTGTGAGAGAGAGAGTGTGTGTGTGTGATAGACAGAGAGAGAGAGAGTGTGTGTATGTGTGTGTGAGAGAGAGAGTGTGTGTTTGTATGTGTGTGTGTGAGAGAGAGAGAGAGAGAGAGAGAGTGTGTGTTTGTGTGATAGACAGAGAGACAGGTGTGTGTGTGAGAGAGAGAGAGAGAGAGAGTGTGTGTGTGTGTGTGTGATAGACAGAGAGAGAGTGTGTGTGTGTGTGATAGACAGAGAGACAGGTGTGTGTGTGAGGGAGAGAGAGAGAGAGAGTGTGTGTGTGTGTGTGTGATAGACAGAGAGAGAGAGAGAGTGTGTGTGTGTGTGTGTGATAGACAGAGAGATAGGTGTGTGTGTGAGGGAGAGAGAGAGAGAGAGAGTGTATGTGTGTGATAGACAGAGAGAGAGTGTGTGTGTGTGTGTGTGATAGACAGAGAGACAGGTGTGTGAGAGAGAGAGAGAGAGTGTGTGTGTGAGAGAGAGAGAGAGAGTGAGTGTGTGTGTGATAGATAGATAGAGAGTGTGTGTGTGTGAGAGAGAGAGAGAGAGAGGGAGTGAGTGTGTGTGTGTGTGTGATGGATAGAGAGAGAGAAAGTGTGTGTGTGTGTGTGATAGATAGAGAGATAGTGTGTGGGTGTCAGGGGTTTTGTGTTGCCCTGATTTGGTGGGTTATGGAGACACAATTCTGGTTCAGCTGTTTATTAATAGGAGGTGGCTGGAAGATAGCGTGGCGCGGGTTGTTGTGGGCAAGGAAGCCCAAGAGGGGCGCCGAGCGGGGCGCGCGTGGGGGAGCGCCCCCAAGGAGAGGTGTGGTCAGGGCCGTGGGCCCCGGTCAAGTGTGCTGGGTCAACTGTGTGTGGCCTCGAGCGCTGGTCGCGGGTCCCTAGCAGTGGAGAAGGCAACCCTTGTTCCTCAGATCGCTCGGCATACGCTACTCACCGTCGCCCCCGACGGGATGAAGCGGTCTCTGAAAAAAGCACACCAGAGGCAGAGACAGGGCGAGAGACAGGAGGGCAAATAGGGGGGGGGGGTGTTATAGCAGGGGCCGTAATCAAGATATATCAGATTGCAAAGATTGTTATTACAAATATTTTCATGAATTTTCATTTTTTATTTATTTTTCAATAATGCACTGTCCAAAGATAGACAGAGGAACATGCTTAGGGAGACAATTACAATAGTCCGCGAAGACTTGCTTGAGTTGCAATTGTCTCAGATAACAGGAAATGAAAATCTACAAGAGATAAGCATTGTGCAAAACTACAAAGGAAGCAAAAGGTGTCGCAGTCCGCAAGGACTTGTCTTGAACGACGAACTTCCTTGGAAAAAAGAAAAGGTGCAACAATGCAGAGTTCAGAAGTGTGCAGTGCAATAATGATAAACTATACGTCTGACTAATAGTGATTGTATCTCATTTCATTGAAGTTGTCTGTCACACGTCACCAACAGCAATTTGAGGCAAAGCAATAATGAAAACAGGTAATGCAGTCCTCATACTTCGGGAGCGACTCATTACATCAAAATATACTTCCTCAAGACAACATTTGCACGGAAAAACGTAATGCAAGATAAGAATACACGGTTGGCGCAAGTCGGTTATCATCCGGAGACAGTACGCATGTAATTCTTGTGCAATTAACGGGTTTCTGCGGGACGATGTGCGCATGTGGCTGCGTGAGTGCGTAGACGAGTTGATTAATTTAATGGGTGGGAGTTATGAAATGAGTAGTCAGAGTATAGCACACGAGAAGAAAATAGAATGTTGATAGATATATTTTAGTTTTTAGAGTCATTAGTAATGTGTTAAAGTAAGGGCGAGAGTGGGTAAGAAAGGAATAGGATGGCGTGGAAGTTGGAAGAAATAAGCGAAGGGGAGGAGGAGTGGGTGGGCGGGAGGCTGAGGGAAGGATGGGGTGGGGTGGGGTGTAAAAGAGGTATGGGTGAGGATGGGGGTTGGGGTTAGGTATGTAGGCTGGGGTGGCAATGTGGATTGCGCTTAATGAAAATAGTCACCGATCTGACTGCACGAAAAAAAAAACATTCACACTAATAACAATGAACTTACGTTAATTTCAATATTAATCAACTACTATGCGAAATCATAAAAATGGTACTTTAATTAGTAAGTAAAATGAATGAAACGGTGACTGGTTTGGGTCAGCTTCCCTGAGACAACTGACCCGAAAGACAACCCTCGTGGTTGTAAATGATACTTAAACGTGATGGCCCAACCGTTGAAGGGACACATCATCCAGCTCATACGCAGACCGCAATTGGGTATCCACCTTGGGGTATACCAGCGATAATCTCACGTATAGCGATAAGAATGCGCGGCGCGGCGCGTAGATCGCCTCTTGCGATGTGTGCATCTTTGCACGTACAGAACAACTTAACATTAATTATCTTAACCTAATTACATGTCCATACCCAGCTGTGGGTCGTCACCAAGGACCATGTAATAATGATGAGGTGAGGTTCGTGATTAAGATAAACGAAAATCAGGAACAATATGAAATCGTAGTAGCTGTATAATATAATCAATCTCTAACACGGAGATAGCTTAATAAGATATAAATACAAATAGCTTGAATGAATTTAAGTTGGGCGAAGTCAGATGGTGGGGAGGGGTATTTTACCTGAGTAAGGTCAAGTGAGGTCATTAACCAAATATACGTTAAAATAGCAAGAGCTAGTATATGTAAAATTAAATATTGTGAAAAAACAAGTACACGATAATCTAGAAATTAAATCATCAAATTACCAATACATGAACATGTATAATTAAAGAAAAAATATATCTATAAAGAAGGCGAATAATTATCGAAATATACTTCGGAATATGCACAAATATACTATAATAATAACGTAAAAACAATTCGTTGAATTATGCTAGTATTATTATAGTTCCCGATATATTCATGCAAACCGGAAGTAAATTCATCACTCTGTCGTAAATACGTTGATAACGGGATAATGATAAAAGCAGAATGTCATAGGACCTGACTTGATTTCACCTGAACAACCATGAGTGAGGTCATTCGCACTATAAAACGAATATAACACTTTATGCATAAAAATACTAAAGTTATTCATATAACCATACAAATGAGCAAGGCACACTGTTTTTGTATAAATATAGATACGAAAAGAAAAAATATAAAACGTTATCACTGCAAAAAAAATTAACACTAGCGGACTAGAAATATTGAAAATAGGTAGAAAGGAAGGGGGGATTAACGGGTGGGGGTTAGGAGAGGGGGAGGGGGTTTAGGGTGGTAGTGATAATAATAGCGGGAGTGTAAGGAACGGGTATAGGTGGGAAACGTCGGGAAAGAGAAGTTTGTGCATAATTTAACTAAATTATTTAAATATTCCAAAATATCCCACAAATGCATATCTAAACCGAGCCTAATTAAATGCACTTAGTAATATGCGAAATTAACGTCGATATAGCGTCGGTTTATACACTGGAAGATAATAAGAATAAGAAAATATACCAAATATATGGCAATACTTGTATACTTTAGCCACGTGGCTTAGTATGGTTAATTTAAAGAAAAATGCACGGCCTAGTTCACCCACATAAATGAAAGATTTAAGCATTACTAACGATTTATGCTAACTAGGCTAGCATGAGAGTTAGAAAAAACACGCCAGAGAAAGAAAATGCACTCTCGCAAGTGATAAAAATGGGGATGGATTCCCTTTAAAAAAACGATGATCTACCATGACATGGTAGATAACAGAAAGACGGAAAGAAAATGCACTGCACGGACACTTGTTCGGATATTTGAAAAAAAAAAATCACTGCACTTTGTGAAAAAACGGCATGCACACATAGGCGAAGAAAGGGGAAAGAAAAGGAAATTGCCAATGGTGTACTTACAGTTTTTCGGAGGCTTGTTGTTCGTGTCATCCGCCGCTTGCCACCAGTTGTCAGGGGTTTTGTGTTGCCCTGATTTGGTGGGTTATGGAGACACAATTCTGGTTCAGCTGTTTATTAATAGGAGGTGGCTGGAAGATAGCGTGGCGCGGGTTGTTGTGGGCAAGGAAGCCCAAGAGGGGCGCCGAGCGGGGCGCGCGTGGGGGAGCGCCCCCAAGGAGAGGTGTGGTCAGGGCCGTGGGCCCCGGTCAAGTGTGCTGGGTCAACTGTGTGTGGCCTCGAGCGCTGGTCGCGGGTCCCTAGCAGTGGAGAAGGCAACCCTTGTTCCTCAGAGTGGGTGTGATATATATATAGAGAGAGTGTGTGTGTATAATAGAGAGAGAGAGAGAGAGTGTGTGTGTGTGTGTGTGTGTGTGTGTTTTGGTTGGTTGGTTTGTGTTTGTTTGGATTGGTTGGTGTTTTTTGTTTTGATTGATTTGTTTTGTTTATGAAAGTGGAGATACCTGGGTGTATTTGCCGTGGGTGGGTGTATGTGTTTATCTAAAGGATTACTGTTGATTTTTTTCTTCTTGTTGTCTCTCTCCCTCTCCCTGATCCTTCTCCATAAAAAAAAGACACCTTTATCTTATGATCCATAAACAAAACCGATTTTCCTTCCATAAAAAAGACACCTTTATCTTATGATCCATAATCAAAACCAATTTTTTCCTTCCCTAGCTATCGGATCTTCATGAGGAAACCTTCCAACGACGACCACATATGGTCTGTTTACACCAAGCAGTTCAGTGTACCGGCCTGGGGAACTATTTTCGGAACTGTGCTTGCTCTTATTGTTCTGCTGCACTTGTCGACTCGGCTTTCACCTCAGCAGCCTTCTTTTACCTTCCTCGACTCGGCTACTGTGATCATTGGTTTTATTTTTGGCCAAGGTAAGTACAGGGGATGATTTTGCTCGTAATGTCAATAAGGGAAAGGGTGAATTACGGGAAATTAATTAGGAAATTAGGTGCATTAAGGGAAAAATGATGAATGGACAGTGTGTTGAAGGATGAACTAAATTCTGGTGGTTGCGAGTGACATGAACTAAAATCGTCCGTACTAAGTTGGTTAGCTTTTGGGTCGGATTGATAATTCTAGGTTTTGAGTCGAAGTTAATAGAATCTTTTATTTTGCTGAGCTTATTGCGAAACTCGAAACGTCATGTGATTAGAGTTTCAAATGACTTTCATTTCATGTTTTCCGTTTCAATATATCAGTGCATCTTTCTACTTTTTTTTTTTTTTTTTTTTTTTTTTTTTTTTTTTTTTTTTGCTGCTGCATCTACACATTTTGCTGATCCTTGTTATTGTTCTCATACTATTAACATTCATGACCATAAACGTACAGTATATATGCCTCTTATAATATCAAATATTCCCCATCACCATTTAAGTCATATTATCACTAAATTGAATAAAATCTACCATCTCTAAATCAAGGCGACGATTCATACCAACAAACCCACCAAAAGACCTTCAATCACACAAACCCGTTTTAAACAGGCACATCACAGCCCTTAATCAGCGCTTCCTGTCGTTTGGTCATTCTGATGGGTCTCATGCTCCAGGTGCTCCTCCTAGCCTACTACACCAGCGACCTCGTCTCGAGTCTGACTGCTGGCCCTTCACCACCCAAGCTCTCAACCCTTTACGATGTCTACAAGAACCCTTCGCTAAAACTGGGCTTCGAGAAGGGAGCTGCACCGCATCTCTACTTTAGCGTGAGTTGGCTTGACCCGTAGGTAAAGAAGTTCGTTAGATTTTTGTTGTTAATGGGAATGATTTTAGCTGAAAAAAAAAGGTTTAGGGTGGATTTAGGGTTTTAAATAGCCAAAGGAGAACATAATGGTGAGCGTTGGAATTTATTTAGGTTCAGCATTATGTCCTATGGTCAGCACTGTAGCAGTTACATGTCTTAAATTAATACTTTTTTTCTATTTTTTTATCAATGTCTCAGCTTGTAATTATGCTCAGTAGACCATATAATCTTATATAATCTTAGATCATATATAATCTTAGATCCTGACAATAGAATCAGTGACAGAAGAAGAAAAATACATATAAGATCTACATATTACAGGAATAATTTCAATTGTATAATTTTTCCTCATTTATGAAAAAAACATCTCATTACAAACTTCTAAAAAAACATCCCGAACATGAAATTTAAAAAAATATCCACAATGAAAAGACACGAATATGAACATGAAAAAACATCCCCAATAATAACGAATATAAAAAAATACCCTCAAAAAAAAAAAAAAAACGAATACAAACATAAAAAAAAACAATCATCCCCAATAAAAAAAAAAAAAATCCATCCCCTTTCTCCACGAAGGAATCGAACGACAACATCGTCAAAAAGCTGTGGCAGAGAATCCAGGACAACAACTACGAGACCCTCATGAACAGCCTGGACGAAGGGATGCAGCGAGTCCTGAAGGAACCTTACCTCCACATGGGCTGGGGGATTCCTATGCGCTACGGCTACGGACACGACTGCCGCCTGTTCATGTTGCCCACGTCCTACTTCCACGTCCAGGCCTCCTTCATGATGAAGAAGGATTCGCCGCTCGTGCCCGTGTTGAATAAAGTGTGAGTCGCGTTCTGTGTGGAATGCGATGTAGGCCTTTGCACGGGAGGATAGAAAACGGAGATTTTTTTTTCCTTTTTTCTGTTTTTTCACTTTCTTTTTCACTCACGGTGAAGAGGGAGGATAGAAAACGGAGATTTTTTCTTTTTTTTCTGTTTTTTAACTTTCTTTTTCACTCACGGTGAAGAGGGAAGATAGAAAACGGAGATTTTTTTCCACATTTTTTTTCTTTTTCTTTTTTCACTCGGTGAAGAGGGAGGATAGGAAACGGATATTTTTCCACTTTTTTTTCTTTCTCTTTCACTTACATGGAAGAGGGAGGATAGAAATAGAGATTTTTTCCCCTTTTTTCTTCTTTTTTTTTTCTCTTTCTTTTTCAATCACGGTGAAGAGAATGTAGATATCTGCTTCTAAGACGAAGAAAATGTAGGTGTTTGTACTCGCAATGTATAAAATGTCTTTCTTCACCTTTCTGCACTCTTGGTGTAAAAAAATGTACCTTTTTCTAGTCGTAGAAACCGTAGCTTCCTGCATCTGTGGTATAAAAATTATAGCTTTCTGTGACTGAGATACAAAATAAAATATATAGCTGTATGCACGTACCCTATAGCAAACAAAGCTTTCTGCACACGCGATATAGAAAATGTAACTTTCTTTAATTATGGTGTAGAGAGTATATCTTCTTGTCCCTACGGTATAAATGTAGTTTTCTGTGTCTGAGTGAGAGAAAATGGAGCTGTTTGAACCCACGCTTTAGAAAATTCGGATTTCTGAACCCGCTGTATAGAAAATATAACTCTAAAATGATTATGATGTGACAGCAACAGTAACAACAACGATGAGGATAATAATGATAGTGATGATAATTATAGTAATTATAATTAATGGTATATATCTTAGTCTTTAGCCATTGTGAAGCTTATCACCATATTCCCCCCCAGTTTCTCTGAATTAACCGGATTGAATTCTTATTCTCCTCATTCCTCTGTCCCACTCCTCATTCTTTTTCTCCACTTCCCCTCTGCTCCTCTATTCCTTCTCATCCTCTCTTCCCCTCCTTCCTTTCTCCTCCTCTTCCACTACCTGCTCCCCTCCTCCTCCTCCCTCTTCTCTTCTTTTTCTTTCCTCCTCCTCCCTCCATTCTTTCCCTCTTTTACCCCCTCTTTCCCCTCTTCTCCTCCAACCATCCCCTCTTCCTCCTTCCTCCTTCCATCCCTCTATCCCTACCCTTTTTCACCCCGTCCCTCCTCCTCCATCCCTCCCTTCTCCCTCCTCCCTCCTCCTCCTCCCTTCGCCCTCCCTCTCTCCTCCTTCCTTCCTCCCTCCTCTACCCTCTTCCTCCTTCCTTCCTCCCTCCTCTACCCTCTTCCTCCTTCCTTCCTCCATCCTCCCTCTCCCTCCCTGCAGAGTGATGGACATCATGTCGACCGGCCTCCTCCGAAAGTGGTGGCGCGACTGGAGCACCGAAGCCAAAAACTGCGACTTATTACAGAACGCACCGGTCGGGATGAAGGCGGTGTTCGGACCCTTCTTCATGTTGGCTGTGGCTTTGGCTTCGTCGGTACTGGTGTTCGTCGGCGAGGTCTTGAGGAGTAGGGGGCAGGGGGGAGGAAAGGGGGTGATGTTTGGAAGGTTTTAGGGTCGAGTAGATTAACTAAGATTCTTATTGTTTTGATTACTATTATTCTATTCCCATTACATTGGATTTACATTATTTGATTTCTTGATACACGGCGTTCAATAAAATCCTGTATTGGCACATCACTCCTTTGACAGATCTTTAATGACTATGTACTCTGTTTAACAGTAATGGACTTACTTACAGAAATGTTTTCGCAAAGTACAGATCAAGTTAAGAAATTCACGGAAAATCTAACTCAGCGCCAACTTACACAATCTAATACAAAATCGTATATCTTTTTAAGCCTAGTTATATAAGCAAATAACACACAATACACATACACCATATAGCATAGAAGGATAGTCAAACCCGCTTTTTTGTGATAGATAGTGATGATTATTTACACTTTGAGGCATCAGTGTTACATTACAAGAGCATTCAGCAGCACTTGATTCACACTGGGAAGACATACATATTGTTATTGTGTTATTTTCTTATCATTACTGATGTGCACTTTATTGCAATGCTGTACTACTGTAATTGTTCTACTTGAGGCTATGTAGATTGTAATTATAATTACGTACCACTAATAAATCTATTACTGTATGATTACACATGGACATTAATTATAATAATAATATAGACTAAGTTGTTTTATGCTACATTTAGTTAGTAAGGTAACCGCGTGTGCAGGAAACAGCGTAGTAATAACATACCTTTTTTTTTTTTTACCAAATCACTAATATTATTAATTTTTCGATATGAATTATTGGTGATGCATTTTCTCCTTATGATGTCGGGCAGCAAACATTGATATTCCCATCTCTGTTAAATAAAAAATACATATATGAATTAATCATGCAGTAAAATATATATTTATGAATTACTGATAATTATCAAAAAGATAACATTAACATAATTGAGAAAGATTAATGGCTTAGTGTATTATGGTCATCAAGATAACTGAGTGGTTAGAAAAAGGGAGAGAGTGAGGAAAAAAGGGGGTAAAGGGAGAGAGGAAGGGAGAGGGAGAATGAAAGAGAAAGAGACATACATACATACAAACAGAGCCAGATACACAAAACCGAACCAGAGACTGACAGACGGCCAAAAAAGACACACACACACACAGAACCCCCGAACCCCCCCAACTCAGGAACTTCTCCAATCACCTGGTGTCACACCGGTGGTCGACGAGGAACTTGGTGGTCCTGGCCACATCTCCGGCGGCGTTGGTCACGAGGAACACCTGCTCGAGCCTCACGCACTCGCCCACCAACACGCAGGTGCCGAGGCGAGTCCCTGGCGTGTTGCACGGATTACCTGTTGGTGAGATAGAAACGTAGAAACGTGTTTTCTATTGATATTTGTACATGTTTACACGGACGGATTACCTGTTGGTGAGGCAGAAACGTAGAAACGTGTTTTCTATTAACATTTGTACATGTTTACACGTAGATAAGATGGTACACATACACACCCCACCATACGTATGTATACGCGCACAAACAAGGTAATACACATACACTCACACATTTATGTACGTATGTGTGCGGGTACGTAGTAAACTGATTATTTTATATAAGTGGTTCTTTCAGATCGAATAATGAGAAGTTTGATCATAATGTGACTAATTCAGACTCAATAAAAAGACTGAGAACATATTTCAACTTAAAAAAAAAAATTATTTTGATTTAGTTATAATTCCATTTGTTACAATGGATATTCTTTGCTGTGACATACTGTCTGTTTTATTTTGCCCAAATCTCCCCCTGTGTGCAAGGAGTGGCCGGGGTTACCACTCACTGGCCGGGCGTGGGATTGAACGCAGGTCCGCAAGATTGCTAGACCAGCAATCTTATTCATAGATGCAAGGGGGGGGGGGGGTATTTCTTTGAGGAGGCGTGGGAGTGAAAGGGTTAAGAATCTGTTTTATACCACTGTATTTTTTTCTTTTGTTTATAGGACACGAAACAAAAGAATTCTTCAGACATGAATATACATTATTAAACTGCTTGGTGATAATAGTAACAATAATGATAATAATAATGAT
>NC_091590.1:1400460-1404542 GCF_042767895.1 Penaeus vannamei
TATGATTTCCCATTATTTCAGCCCACGAAGTCCACTTTCTCTCTCTACTTTCCCATTATTATTTCCATTATTTCAATCAATTTCCTGATCTTTCCATTATTATTTCCATTATTTAGCCCACGACCACTTCTCATCTTTCCATTATTATTTCCCATTATTTGCACGAGTCCATTTCTCTCATCTTTCCCATTATTATTTCCATTATTTCACCCAGATCCCCCTCTCTCTAAATGTACTTTCCCCATTATTTCACCATGAGCCATTTCTTCTCTCATCTTTCCCATTATTATTTCCCATTATTTGCCCACTTCTCTCTCTCGTATCTTTCCCATTATTATTTCCCATTATTTCAGCCCACGAGCCCACTTCTTCTCTCGTATCTTTCCCATTATTTTTTCCCCATTATTTCAGCCCACGAGCCCACTTCTCTCTCTCGTATCTTTCCCATTATTTTTTCCCATTATTCGCCCCCCATTTCTCTCTGTATCTTTCCCATTATTATTTCCATTATTTCAGCCCACGAGCCCACTTCTCTCTCTGATCTTTCCCATTATTATTTCCCATTATTCACCAGACCACTTCTCTTCTCTGTATCTTTCCCATTATTATTTCCATTTTTTCAGCCCAGAGCCACTTCTCTCTCCTATTTTTTCCCATTATTTTTTCCCATTTTGCTAGCCCACGAGCCCACTTCTCTCTCTCATCTTTCCCATATTATTTCCCATTATTTCGGCCCAATCCCTTCTCTCCTCTCGTATTTTTCCCATTATTATTTCCCTTTATTTCACCCAGAGTCCACTTCTTCTCTCTGTATCTTTCCCATTATTTCAGCCCACGAGTCCACTTCTCTCTCGTATTTTCCCATTATTATTTCCCATTATTTCAGCCAGAGCCCACTTCTCTCTCTCGTATTTTTCCTTATTATTTCCATTATTTAGCCCAGCCCACTTCTCTCTCTCGTATCTTTCCCATTATTATTTCCATTATTTCAGCCCACGAGATTCTTCTCCTGTATCTTTCCCATTATTATTCCCATTATTCAGCCCACGAGTCCACTTCTCTCTCTCGTATCTTTCCCATTATTATTTCCCATTATTTCAGCCACGAGTCCACTTCTCTCCTTATCTTCCATTATTATTTCCATTATTTCAGCCACGAGTCCACTTCTCTCTCTCGTATTTTCCCATTATTTTTTCCCCATTATTTCAGCCCACGAGCCCACTTCTCTCTCTTTCTTTCCCATTATTTCCATTATTTGCCCACGAGTCCACTTTCTCGTATCTTTCCCATTATATTTCCCATAATTTCACCACGAGCCAATTCTCTCTCTCGATCTTTCCCATTATTATTTCCCATTATTTCAGCCCACGAGTCCACTTCTCTCTCCGTGTCTTTCCCATTATTATTTCCCATTATTTCGCCAGGTCCACTTCTCTCTCTGTATCTTTCCATTATCATTTCCCAAAATTTCACCACGAGCCACTTCTCTCTCGTTCTTTCCCATTATTATTTCCCATTATTCAGCACAGTCCACTTCTCTCTCTGATTTTTCCCATTATTATTTCCATTATTTCGCCCAGAGCCCCACTTCTCTCTCGATCTTTCCCTTATTATTTCATTATTCAGCCAGAGTCCACTTTTTCTCTCGTATCTTTCCCATTATTATTTCCCATTATTTCCCCCAACATTCTCTTTTCTCGTATCTTTCCCAATATTTCATTATTTCACCCCACATCCACCTCTCTCTCGTATTTTTCCCCATTATTATTTCCTTTATTTCACCAGAGCCACTTCTCTCTCTCGTATCTTTCCATTATTATTTCCATTATTTCGCCCACAGTCCACTTCTCTCTTCTCATTTTCCTTTTTATTCCCATTATTTCACCCCAAAGAGTCCACTTCTTCTCTGTATCTTTCCCATTATTATTTCCCATTTTTTAGCCCACGAGTCCACTTCTCTCTCTCGTATCTTTCCCATTATTTTTTCCCATTATTTCACGAGCCCACTTCTCTCTCGTATTTTCCTATTATTTCCCATTTTTCCCACGAGTCCACTTCTCTCTCTCGTGTCTTTCCCATTATTATTTCCATAGCACCAGAGTCCACTTCTCCTCTCTGTATCTTTCCATTATTATTTCCCATTTTTTCAGCCCACGAGTCCACCTTCTCTCGTTCTTCCCATTATTTCCATTATTGCAGCCACGAGTCCACTTCTTCTTCGTATCTTTCCCATTATTATTTCCATTATTTCAGCCACGTGTCCACCTCTTCTCGTATCTTTCCCATAATTTCAGCCCACGAGTCCACTTCTTTTCCCCATCTTTCCATTATTTCCAAGTCCTTCTTCATCTTTCCTGGATTTCAGCCCACGAGTCCACCACGTGTCTTCCCGATGGGGGGGCTTACGTCCTAAAGCATAAAGTATGACAGCTCCCGTCAACAACAGTGCTGAACAGTGTCTGGAGGAATACTGGCCCGGCCTGAATCGTGTGGTGTGTTTTTCTTCTTTCTTTTTTTTTATTTATGTTTTTTTTTTTTTTTTTTTTTTTTTGAATACTGGCCTGGCCCTGGAATCTTGTGGTGTGTATTTTTTCTTTTTTCTTTTTTTTAGGAATACTTTTGGCCTTAAATTTTGGTGTGTATTTTCTTTCTTTCTTTTTTTTTTTAAAAGTTTTTTTGTTTAGAATAATCCTGAATTTTGCTGTTTTTTTTCTTTTTTTTTTTTTTTTTTTTTAAATTGGGCCAATCGGGTGTGTATTTTTTTTTTTCTTTTTTTTATTGTGTTTTTTATTTATTAGAATACTGACCTGGGCCTAGAATTTTGTGGTTTTATTTTTTCTTTTTTTTATTTAGAATATAGCTGCCCTTAAATTTTGTGGTGTGTATTTTCTTTCTTTTTTTATTTATGTTTTTAGGTAGGAATTGTTTTGTATTTTGTTTTTTTGAACTTTTGTGAGGATGTTCTTATTGTTTCTTTTTTTATTGTTTTTGGTGGGTATAGAGTTCTCATGTTAATTTTCTACTCTCATTGTCGTTGTTGTCATTACTATTGTTGCTGTAAGTATTATTGGTAATATTATCATTATTATCATCCATCATCACCAATTTTATTATTATTATTATTATTATTATTATTATTATTATCTTATTTACTATTATCATCGAGCAGTTTAATAATGTATATTCATGTCTGAAGAATACTTTTGTTTCGTGTCCTATAAACAAAGGAAAAAAAAAGTGGTATAAAGCAGATTCTTAACCCTTTCACTCCACGCCTCCTCAAGGAATTAGCCCCCCCCCCCCTTTATCTGTGAATAAGATTGCTGGTCTAGCAATCTTGGGACCGTTCATCCCCCGGCCAGTGGTGGTAACCCCGGCCACTCCTTGACACAGGGGAGATTTGGGCAAAAAAAAACAGAAGCAGTCACAGGGAAAGAATATCCATTGTAACAAATGGAATTATAACTAAATCAAAAACATTTTTTTTGTTGAAATATGTTCTCAGTCTTTTATTGAGTCTGAATTAGTCAATTATGATCAAACTTCTCATTATTCGATCTGGGGAGAAGAAATATAATTCTTCCTTTTCTAAAGGGGACATACTCCCTAGGAAAAAACTGAGCCCCCCCCCATCCCCCCTAAGAACCCAATAAAAAAATCAGTTTATACACCCACAATACGTACATACATGTGTGAGTGTATGTATTACCTTGTTTGTGCGCTTATAATACGTATGGTGGGGTGTTATGGGACATATCCTTGTCTGGGCACTTTTATACATATATATGTGGAGGCAGTATATGTGACATCTTATCTACGTGTAAACATGTACTAATATTAATAGAAAACATGTTTCTACGTTTCTATCTCACCAACAGGGAATCCGTCCGTGTAAACATGTACAAAACCAATAGAAAACACGTTTCTACGTTTCTATCTCACCAACAGGTACTCCGTAAAAACGCCAGGACTCGCCTCGGCACCTGCGTGTTGGTGAGGAAAGGGGGGCTGAGAGAGGTTCCTCGTGACCAACGCCGCCGGAGATGTGGCCAGGACCACCAAGTTCTGCGACCCCCCGACAC
>NC_091590.1:1410042-1430042 GCF_042767895.1 Penaeus vannamei
TATATATCCGTTCATCCATCCATCCATCTACAAGCCCATCCATTCATCCATCAATCCACACACACACACCCATCCATCCATTCATGCATCGATTTATCCACCAACCCACCTATCCATCCATGCACCCATCCATCCATTCATCCATCCACCCATTCATCCACTCATCCATCCATCTATCCGCCCACTCATACACCTATCCATCCATCCACCCACCCACCCAACTATCTATCCACCCACCCACCCATCCATCCATCAATCTACCCATCCCTCCACTCACTCACCCATCCACCCACTCACCCACCATCCATCCATCCATCCACCCATTGACTCATCCATCCATCCATCCACCTACCCATCTATCCATCCATCCACCCATCCATCCATCCGCCCACCCACCCACCTATCCATCCACTCACTCACCCACCCACACACCCACCTATCCATCCATCCACCCACCCACCCACACACCCATTCATCCATCCCTCCACCCATCTATCCACCCACCCACTCACCTATCCATCCATCCACCCACCCACCCACCCATTCACTCATTCATCCACTCACTCACCCACCCATCCATCCATCCATCCATCCACCCAATCATTCATTCATTACTTCCGCCAAGGAGGTTGTTTTTGGCAGCCTTGGTTTGTTTGTTTATTTGTTTATTTATTTTTTTTTGTAATAGAATAACTCAAAAAAAGTTATGGACAGATTCTTTAAGAATTTTTAACCAGATGAGTATCTTAACCTAAGTTAGACGCCATTAAATTTTGGTGGTAATCCGGAATTTTTAAAAATTATTGTATGTTACGTCTAATACCTTGTTAATAGAGGTAACTATGGTTATTATTATGTTATTATTTCCTACTTAAATTTTCGTCGTAATCCGGAATTTTAGAAATGATTGCACGTTTCCTTAGCAATAGGGGTAACTATTGTTATTATTATGTTATGATCTTCAGGAAAGTTTTGTTCAAGGACGACGCCTGTGTGCTTGAGAAATAGTGATGGTTTTTTATCGTAATTCTTCAAGTGGGAATATTTTCATTGCATTAGTGATCCTATTGCCCTGAAGGTGTTCGTCTATGAGTTCTTCTAGTTCATCCATCCATCCACTCACTCACCCATCCACCCATGTATTCATCCAACCATCCTTTCATCCATCCATCCATCCACTCATCCACCCACCCACCCATCCCTCCCTCCCTCCCTCCCTCCATTCATCCATCCATCCACCCACTCATCCATCTACCCACCCACCTATCCTTCTACCCATTCATCCACTTACTCACCCACCCACCCACCACCCTTGCATCTATCCAACCATCCTTTCAGAGAGAGAGAGAGAGAGAGAGAGAGAGAGAGAGAGAGAGAGAGAGAGAGAGAGAGAGAGAGAGAGAGAGAGAGAGAGAGAAAGAGAAAGAGAAAGAGAGAGAGAGAGAGAGAGAGAGAGAGAGAGAGAGAGAGAGAGAGAGAGAGAGAGAGAGAGAGAGAGAGAGAGAGAGAGAGAGAGAGAGAGAGAGAGAGAGAGAGAGAGAGAGAGAGAGAGAGAGAGAGATAGAGAGAGAGAGCGAGAGAGAGCGAGAGAGAGGAGAGAGAGCGAGAGAGAGAGAGAGAGCGAGAGAGAGAGAGAGAGAGAGAGAGAGAGAGAGAGAGAGAGAGAGAGAGAGAGAGAGAGAGAGAGAGAGAGAGAGAGAGAGAGAGAGAGAGAGAGAAAAGTAGGAAAAGAGAGGCAGCCATGTACTTGAATCTTCGAGAAAGTCAAAAGGAAATTAAAAGGAAAAAAGGATACAAGTAATACAAAATTGTTAACAAGTAATACGAATTTTGTGATTGACAACATTTGATAAATCTCATAATTTCCTACATTTATTATATATTTGAGAAATTTCCAGAAATATCGTCATATCTGTGTATATATTGCGTCAGAATTGAATTCATATTTCCCATTCTCTATGATAACGCTTCATTCGATAGCTATCCATACGACTTCGGATTAAACTTCTCTCCATTCAGCGAAATCATAACCTTCAACCCAAACCTCACAGATAAAGCCTGAAAAAATCACAAAACATTATAAATCAAATATACTGATAATTTTGATTTCAGGAAAAGATGAATATAGCTATGACACTCACAGATAGCGCTAACCAACCCGAAGTCGAAGCCACATTCAAAGATCGGGAAACAGCCACCTCTATATAGCCTGCCCTTCGTCTGCAAAACATTTCAGACCAAATTTTCTTGAGACAAATTAACTTCCGTGGGTTTTGTGAGTATCCTCCTTTTATTCTCTATTTCTGAATGAAGTTGTGGGTTCAAGTATCTCAGAGCCGTCGGGAAATAAAGGTTATTAACAGTGTCAGTACGTATTTTTGAAGAGAATTGAAGGTGGAGTTAACAGAGGCTCCAGCAGTGGTTCTCGACCTTTTTCTCATTCTTTATCATCATCTTACGTAATTCTGCAATATTCGTGATGATCTCTATGGCCTCGTTCTGTGTCTGTCATCAGTTTAGATTCAGTTATTACTAGGTAGATCAATTATGAGTAGGGAATTGGTGCCAATGCTTATAGCTCAAGAACACTCTATGGTAAGACTTCAAGTTGTTGTTATATGAGAGAGAAATATCTGTTGGTACTGTTGAGACAAAATACAGTTTATTTCGGTTAAAATTATCAGATTGCGTTAATTTTTCAGAATAGTTGATTGTAACAGATCACGACTATTTTGGTATTGGTGGATTCTAACTCTCTAGTTTCCAAATATATATAAATATTGCATGGAAACCCCCCTCTAAACCTCCACATTCTTATAAATATTGCATGGAAACCCCCCCTCTAAACCTCCACATTCTTAGCCCCAATAGTAGGGGAGGCCATGAAAGGAACCAAGGAAATTGTGGGGAAAAATGAATAATATACTCTGAATTTGACACCATATTGTCTAATGCAAGGGGATGTGCTCCCTACAACTCCCCCAAAGGATTGCTACCGTTCCCCGACCCCCGCCCAGGAAAACAAAGAATCCTACTCATAATCACGGCAGGAGAGAATGTCGGACAGACTAGGCAGTATACTCTCTCCTGCCGTGAATACATGGAGGATTCTTTGTGTTCCGTTGCGTGAATTAGAGAGTGAGAGGAATATTTATATCAACATTGTCACAGTCCATGACTAGCTGCTATTCTGAATAATTCCCCATATTGCTGCATGACCCCACAGAAAGTATTCCATGGCCCCTTGGTTGGGGAGTCCGCTGCTAGAGATGGACTATATTTTTGGCTGTTGGAGTTACTGTATTCATATTTTCTCCTTTTTCTTCTTTTTCTTTCTTATTCTTCCTCCTCCTTATTTTTCTTCCTTTCCATTTATTCTCTTATTTAATTTTTCTCCTCTATTTCTTCTTCTCCATTTCTTGTTCTTCTGCTTCTTTCTTTTACTTTTTTTTCTGCTTCTATTAAATTTTCTCTTCTATTTCTACTTCTCCTGTTTCTTCTTCCACAACTCCATCTTCTTTTATATTTTTTCAGGATTGTAGGAGTGGTATGTAGGTTTTTAAATAACTTGTGAATGTTTTAGGCCTATAAATATTTTCCAAAACGTTTAATCCCATGTGGTGTATATCCATTTTCATTTAGACTCGGCTCTTATCCCTTTCCTAAACTGATTTTGGTTCCAGGGTCAGAAAAAGCTAATGTAACTGGGGCTGAATTTCTTGGCTTGATAGGCCTATGCACTTTATGTTGTTCCTTCCATAATATATGAGTTAGATTCTCATTAAAATCGTGGATGAGAATGACCAGTTTTATGTGGGGAGAGGCAAAAGTACCCAGCACCTTTGTAGTACATAATCACAGTTCCTGGTTGAATTTAACTTAATACAAGTTACAATAATTAAATCTAAATACAGTTTTAGGTACATGTTTTGAATTATAAAACATGTATAATCCTTATACTTTACACAATATCTGGAATACTGATCACATGCTATGATGCTGGAAGACTTTTCCCTCACCCAGTAGACTTAATTTAGAATTTGTTTTTCATTTCTTATTATAATTGTATTCAATATATACTATTTATTTTATTTATTTTGTAGGTTAAATGTAAATTATAATAAGTAATAGTGGACAGATGTGGGATTCCACTTAGCCTTTTTTACAGCCTATATATTGCAAATTGTTGGGGTCCTGATTCCTATAGGCCCTAGATGATTTGATTGACAAGCACTAGAACAGAACGAGGGTGCTGGAGCTCACTGTGTAACTGATAGCATATTTAACACTTGACGTAATTTTTGATAGGGATATGTTTGATAAGTTATAGAGTTTGTATAGAACAGTGGTGTTAATTGTGTTGATTTTTTAAAATAATTTATGGCTTTATGTCAGTGAGTTTTGTTATCAAGAAGCTCTTACAAAAATATTTATTTAGGAGGATGGGAACCTATGAAGATAATTGTTCTGTAATTACGCACATTACTTCTGATGCTGGGGGTGATGGTAGTTTTTTTTTCATGAAAATTGAAGAAATGGGGTGGAGTCTGGCAAGCCAGTCATTGATTCCTCTGTGACAGCACTTGTGGACCTAATTTTAGTAAAAGAAAGAAGGGTAGAAAAAAGAATTTGAAGCAAAACCATAATGGACAGTGTACTTTCTGAAGCGTATTCATGTTGACAAATGTAGAAAAGGTTTGAATGAGAATGAATATCTTCGCAAAACAAGAGATATATTTTACTGGTTTTGAATATATAAAAGTTGTATCAAATATAACTTATGACAAAGTTATATTTGAAACCATTTAAATATATGTATTGTATTATGAAGATATTCATTCTTATTCATACCTTTTTTACAGTGCACTTTCTATGCATCAGTGGTTTAAATGGGAGAATGTTTTGTGTTTTTTTCAAGAAGTTGCAGCTTTCCTGTTGAATGTATTATGGAAATTGGCTCCCTAGCAAAAACTAAGGAATGCTACTGGGATATTAGATATTCAGATTACTTTTAAATAAGTAATTGGTTACAAACAGGTGAAGATCAGAAAAAAAGAACATTAATGTAGACTGTGCATGTTACCCTCGTTTACTTGTCTATCAGATCAGCCGGCGAGATGGTGCTCGTGAGGATGACCCGTTCCGTCCCTCGCTTGCTGCGCTTGGCCCGCACCTCCGCCCATCGAGCCAACCACCTCCCTCTGGCCCCCGTATGTTCACGCTGTGTCCATAGGGGTCCCTTTGGAGGCAGTGATCCTTTTGCGAAGATGGAGGACTTCATGAGAGACATGGAGAGGAAGTTCAAGAGGGATATTGAGGACACTGTGAGTGCTATTACTAAAGAGGTAAGTTCGAATGTGAATTTCATTATGTTGTGTATTAGTGTAATACTTTATATGTGTATTTCTTTATTCTTTAAATTGGACCAGCTGTATATTTGGTATGTGTGTGTAGGAGATAAGATAGATGTTGAAAATACAAAGTTATTGTTATATCCTTTTTTGCTGTTTCATTTGTTTTTCCTCTTCCATAAAGTCATGTCCCATCACTGTTCTTTCTTGTCATTCTTTTACTCAGTATTTTGGTCTTCCTCCCCTTTGTCTTTTACTGTCTTTGCCACATCTTTCTCTTTTACCTCTCTCCTTTAATTTTTTCTTCCTGCTTCTTTTATTTCTTCTCTTCCTCCTCCTGGTCCTCTTCCTCCCCTCCTCCTCTCCATCTCTTCCCTTCCTCTTCCTCCTCTTCCTCCTCTCCATCTCTTCCCTTCCTCTTCCTCCTCTTCCTCCTACTCTTCCTACTCCTCCTCCTTCTCCTCTTCTTCTTCCTCTTCCTCTTCCTCTTCCTCTTCCTCCTCCTCTTCCTCCTCCTCCTCCTCCTCTTCCTATTCCTCCTCTTCCTCTTCCTCCTCCCCTTCCTCTTCCAATTCTTCCTCCCCTTCCTCTTCCCCTCCTTTCTTCTCCTCTTCCCTTCCTCCTATCCTCCTCCTCCTCCTCCTCCTCCTCCTCCTCCTCCTCCTCCTCCCCTTCTTCCCCTCCTTTCCTCCACCTCTTCCCCTCCTCCTATCATCATCCTCCTCCTCCTCCTCCCCTTCCTTCTCCTCTTCCCTCCTCCCCTTCCTCTTCCCCTCCTTTCTTCTCCTCTTCCCTTCCTCCTATCCTCCTCCTCCTCCTCCTCCTCCTCCTCCTCCTCCTCCTCCTCCTCCCCTTCTTCCCCTCCTTTCCTCCACCTCTTCCCCTCCTCCTATCATCATCCTCCTCCTCCTCCTCCCCTTCCTCCTCCTCCTCCTCCCCTTCCTCCTCCTCCTCCTCCTCTTCCCCCCTTCCTCCTCCTCCTTCCCTTTCTCCTCCTCCCCTTCCTCCTCCTCCTCTTACTCCTTCCCTTTCTCCTCCTCCCCTTCCTCCTCCTCCTCCTCCCCTTCCTCATTCTCCTCCTACTCCTCCTCCTCCCCTTCTTCCTCCCCCTTCTCCTTCTCCCCTTCTTCCTCCTCCTCCTCCCCTTCCTCCTCTTCCCCATCTCTTATCCTCCTCCTCCACAATTCTTCCCCTCCTCCTCCCCTTCTTCCTCCTCCTCCTAATCCTAATCCTAATTCTCCTCACCTTCCTCCTCCTCCTCCTCCTGCTTCTTCTCTTTCTCTGTTACTCCTACTGTTTTATTCCTCCCATTCCTATTACTGTGTTCCTCATTCTATTTATGATAAATAAGCCATTCAAACCAAGCAAAGCACACTAAGGCATGCGCTCAATTCCCCAGGTGCCACAAGGCCTGATTCCCCGCTTGTGGGACGTTACGCCACGCCCTAGGTTTGGAGACGTCAAAAACCTGTCCACCCCCGAGACGTACAAGCTTGCCTTCTACTTCAAAAATGCCAATCCAGAAGATGTGACAGTATCGTTGAAGGGTGAGTTTTGGAAGAGTGAAAGAGTTTTGTTGTTTTTATTTGTTTTTGTTATTATCATTATTTTATTGATATTGTTATTAGTAGTAGTAGTATTAGTAAAAGTTGTAATAGGAGGAATTGTAGTAGTAGGAAGTTTTAGTACTAGTAAGATTTAATTGATATTAGACATTACAGTTCTCCATGCATTTATGGTTAGCAATGTTAGTATATTTAGAAAATTGGAATCCCATCATATTTTTCTGCATAGTTTTTATCCTTTTTATATTCATGTCTACATATTCATATTTTTTATATACAGTTTTCAGTGCTGTAATGTACTAGGACAATTTTTTTTTCTTACATTTGAAGAAGAAATTTTTAAAAAGAAAGAACTTCAATCTATATCAGTATAAATCAAAAGCATATAATCATAGTAAAGAAATTTTAAACAGAATCTTCATAGATATTTCCTTTGGTTATCAAGCATAGAATTTTGATATTTTCTCTGTTCATACAAAATAGGATTTCTGTATTTGCCAAACATTCAAACATTACTACCATTTCAATCACTTTCAGACCGCACCCTGACAGTATCAGCCAAGATTGAGGAAACGACCGAGTTCTCCCGATCTTCACAGAATTTCACTTCTCAGTATGACCTACCCGAGGGCCTAAACCTTGATGCGTTGGAGTCCACCATGGCGGATGATGGTGTGTTAACCATCGAGGCTCCACAAATAGTGCAAGAAGAAACGAAAGGTCCCAAGAGCATTCACATTCAAAGGGAATGATTTGTACTGTAAATATTTTCTTGGTTTTGTTAGTAGGGATGTATAATATTGAAAGAAATAGGGAGTGTAAAATAGTTTAAAGTTTTAAATCATGCCTAGAAATGGGATATGTTGTATATGTTGATATACATGTAGAGGAAAATATACTGTAGTAGAGGGTATAAGTCTAGACATAACAATGTATTTCAGTTGAAATATTAGAAGCATTTATGTTCTATTCATAGGAAATTTGATTAAGATATTGTTACATTATCATAAGCTAAAACAAGAATTTCTTTATATCATATGGCTGTGTTTATCTTCAAAACTTGTTTATATTTTTAAAATAGATTAAAGATTAAAAGAGAATAAGTGTTTAATTTTTCCCCATTTTTTACTATATGTTTGCCAGTAGAAAACTTTGTGAAATTTCTATATACCAGAGTAAAACACCAATTTACAGAATGTATTATTAAATATTTAATTGTATATTTCATTTTGTCAATATTTTTGCTTATATTATGCATAGGAAAAATTCTCCATTGATACAAGAGGCAGTACCTGAGTGGGGAAACGTTGCAAAATCGCAAATCAAAACTGGCATAGATAGAGATGTTAAAGATGGAAAAATCACACGCAAATTGTCAAAGTTCAGGAGCTCAGTTCCCAGTTTGATCGCAAAATAAGCATGCCCAAGAAGTACCTGATCTGCTAACCCCGTAAAACCATTTTTTCCTGATGATTCTTTATGAAACCAATATTTATTTTCAAAATACAAAAATATGATTATAAGTGATAAAAGAAGTTGATCTCCATAGCAAAATAAAATAGAAAAGGATCTGTAGAGCAAAATATCATATGGTTTAGAAAGCTATAAATAAAAGTTTTCTAGTGTGTACTTGTTAGATAATATGGGAAATGAAGCATCATTAGCAAACTAAGAAAAATATTTCAGAATAGCAGATGTTTGATTTTTGTGATCATTATCTGTCATATTGCAACTACCTGCATTGGTTACAGAGATTGGAAACTAAATATTGTTGAGTTTAAAGATACTTGAAGTTTCCAACATATTTCAAATAGAGGATAATTGAGTAGAAGCCTTTTTTTCAGAATTTACTTACTAACTAGATCTGCAGAATTACTTACAACTGATAATGCCATGATTATGACTATGAAACTGATATTGTGCAAGCCTACTCTTAAATTTAATACAAACAACTGGTATGAAACTTGTAAACCCATCTAAGGTAAAAGTTTGGCATAACTTCAAGGTCTTAAAATCATCAGTATTAATAAGATAATGTAAATATTGGCTCTATTAATTATCTTGTAAAATTGCCAACTGTACCCATGATATCTAAGATGAGACTGTACTCAAAGATAATGATTCATTACATTATCTATACACAAATGAGTCTAACCTCCTTCAAGCTGCTCTCCATTTTATTTGGGTCATGTCTCAACATTTTTCACAAAGTCAGAAATATTTCTGTAACTATTCTCAGCGGATTTTATCACTTTAAGGCCTCCAGTGCTTTTGTTTCACCTCAATGCCAGCAGCAAAATTTCAGTGGACAGAAAAGTCACATAGAGCACATAGTTACCTAAATATGGTGGACAACTTATGTTATCTTTGGCCTTAGACAATGTGGTCTGTATGTGACTATCTGGGAGAGAGGGAGTATGATTTAGAAAAGATAAGTTCTATTGCATTATATGAGTGTCTTTTAAGGACTTACCTTGTTTTAAGGAATTATTTAAACACATTCTATAAAGTTTACATCAGTGGCTATTGAACTTTCTTGTGCAGTGGATGCCAAAACCTGAAAGTAAACAGTAAAATCCATTTCTAAAACTTAAGTATATGTACTTTGATTTTTTTTTTTTTTTTTTTTCGTCAAACGAATTATGCATTGTTTTCTTCTGCTTGTCTTTCTTTTCCTCCTCCTTTTGCTATTCCCTACATTCCCGTAATCATACTTAGGAGAAGAATAGAGCAAATCATGAATTCTGAAAATTTACGACAAAAAATCTTGTTTATGGCTAGTTTTCAAATACAAGTGATTTACCTACTTATGTAATGAAACATTTGTATAATATATGACCTATTTTTTTTTTTCTTTTTTTTTTGGGGGGGGAGGGGGGAGAGTGAAGATGCACTTGATTAATTGATGATGATTGATGACAGATTGATAAGTTTGGCAGGTTAATATGATGATTATTTGTTGACATAATGATGACTGTTTGAAATATAGCAGTGTAATATGGATGTATATGTTTTATTCAGTCATTTATTACCTACCTCTCAAGTTCATCTTCCACTTCTTACTAATGATGATAATGATAATGATGGTAACAAAATTAAAAAATAATTATGATAATAGTCATAATGAACACAACTGAGTGATATAAGGGAAGAAAGGCCGACTATGAATCTATTTGATATTCAAAAGTATTTATGTATGTGGAGGACACTTGGTCTGGTTCAGCGAGATTTACGAAAAGTAGCTTTTCCCAGGTTTTCAATTGGGTGTCCCAACAATATGAACAAAGTTATGTTTACCTTGGGGCTGGATTCATAGCCCCCTCTATTTTGGCAGAGCAATGATTTTTCTATCAGAAATTTTAAACACGCGTCCAGGCAAAAATTGAGGTGGGAAGAAAGTCCCCGGCAGCAGAACAGGTCAAATAGAAAGTTTAGTAGTCTTCACTTAAGGAAATGGCACATATTTTGGAGCTTCAGACTCGTAGTGTGGGAATATGGTGCTCAAACTCTTCCACTTTTCCATAAGGAGCTACACCTAACCCCCCTTTCGCATAATTCTGGATCAAGCCCTGCACAGATCATATAGGTATTTAGATTTAGCATCTATGCAATAATAGATATAATTTACTGTGAACAACTTGCTGTATACTGTAATTATATTAAAGATTCATCGATATATGATTCATCAGGTGTTATTCACTCACGCTGACAGATATGAATACTTATGTATGTGTGTGTGAGGCTTGATTTATATATAAGCAATGTTTTATCCCAAGGCCTTGACTGTCAAGGGACGTCCAAATGTTGATGGCCTTTTAGAATACATTGTGCACTGCATTAATATTAGCAACAGTAGTAGTAGTAGTATGGCATACCCCCGCCCCAAGGACCACATCCCACGATTTTTACAATTGATTGAATTTGGTTACAGACAAACACAAAGCAGAATATACTACTGCAGCAACGTTTGACTTTTGCAGATTCCTCAATCACATCCTAACAGTTAGACTGATTAGGCCATTTTGCTGTCCCAGCCGGTTCATAATTCTCTCTCTATCTATCTCTGTCTCTATCTGTCTCTCTCTCTATCTCTGATTGTCTCTGTCTCTATTTTTCTCCATCTATCTATCTATCTCTGCCTCTCTCTTTCTCTGCCTCGCTTTCGTTCTGGAACCAGAAAAAACGATGCCAACATGATAGTTCTTTTGCTGCAGTATTTATAAGATTAGGATCCATTATAGGGCCTTTCTTGCTGCTTTGACCTCTCTGTCAGACTCCAGAAGTGCAGCATGTCTTGAAGCATCTGGTCTCAAGTCAAATATGGAAATTTATAGTTTGCCTTACTAATGTAATCAGCTACAATAGAAGCACATGCCTTAGCCCCCCCAAAAAAAAGAAAAAAGAAGGAATTAATGTTCCAGTAAATGTAAGTGTGGGCACTGGTCGCAGCAAAAGAGGGCAACAGATAGCAAACAATACGACAGGCTGTTTGACCAGCAGTGGCCTTGGGAAGCAACAGTTACACTGGTCAGGAAATCAGTCTAAAGCAACAGTTGAAGTCACGGTTTAAATTTTCTGTAATTGATGGATGCATTGCTGAGTATGACTTGGTTTAACAAGAACTTTTTTCAGCTTTGTCTTCCTTCGATTTCGATTCAAAACAGTTCCTTGATGAAGAATGATTAACAATGTTTTCTATTACATCATGCACAGTAAGTGCTGTTGGCTTCCCAGCTACATCTAGCCATCTTTGGTGCTACTGCCGACAATTTTTTTTTTTATTAATATTATTCTGATCTATCTGAGAACTACAGAGATGAGCATCTTTGTAACTTGTTAATGGCCACTGAAGAGATTTTAAACAAATGATTGATTTAGATGAATTCCATTTGTTACAGTTAGTCATTCCAGTCGTGACAGGTTGTTTGTTTCTAGTTAGTCTTAAACAACCCCCTGTGTGCAAGGAAAGGCCGGGGTTACCATGTTATCTAAAAAAAATATGATGTTCCACGATAGTGTAGAGTGATTGTTAATCCAATAGGATAGATTTTGTTATTAGTCTTGATTTTTCTTTTTTCGCCCAAATTACACCAATATAGCTCAGGGTATACCTTAAAAAAAAAATCTTGAAATAGGTCATTTTCTCAAAATATTGGCAAAGTTGTTCCACTCTTGTTAGTATTTATATAATCATTATTCTTTGAAGACAAGAATATTCTTTTACACTTAACTCAATAAAACTTGTACATATTGGTATTATTGTTTTCATTTTTTCTTTTTTTTATATAGATAAATATATCAGGGGTCATGGATGCGTGAAAAAGGGATCATGAATGTAAAAGGGCTTGGAAAGGCTTCACTGAACTCAAGATAGGACACCGAAGTCGCCCACCGACTTACAGAAAATAAGCCTGGCCTCGAGCTACACGGTCTGAGAAGCCATACAATTAAGTAAGCAGACATATATTGCATCCGAATGAGAAAGCAAAAAAAAAAAAAAAAAAAAAAAAAAAAAAAAATTAACGCATTACATTATTCGTCTACATATTACATTCTGAATCTTTATCAGCTATTGTTAAGACGTCTTTTTTCTGCTTTCTGATATTAGTGACCGTCCTTCAAACGGCAAATCATGTACACGATTTATATTTGTATTCATTTGCATCAGGGAAATACAAGACTAGAAAAAAAACGGGGGGGGGGGGGGGATGAAGAGAACATTATACACGTTTGTATAATTTTTACATGCACACACATATATACATTTACTAAATGTTTATATACAGCATATATAACCAGCCTATCAAGTAGAATTCTGAATCAGTCTAATTTTCTCTCTCTAGAGTGTATAATACTTATTTTCACTTTCTTTATAGTCTTGGTAGTTAATGTTTTAATTTGTTTATAATGGATTTATGTATGTATATATATATATATATATATATATATATATATATATATATATATATATATATATAAATGTTTATCATCTTAAAGATATATATATATTTTACTTCCTTATTGGTTGTAAATGGTCTGCTTGATGGACGAAAGTGCAAGGTGTCACTGATATACAAGGTTTTATTTTTAATTTGATTTATTTGATAGAAATCATATTTGAATACTACATATTTACATGATGATGATACATGTGTTTACATACAAAAATAAATCTCTTACAAGATTTCAACTAGTGGTGATTTTATACATTTTATGCATGAAAAGTTGAGCATTACGATGAAGTGACTAGATCCTGGAGTGAAAGCTTGACCCTTAATCGACCTCCTCGATGGTGGGTCCTCCGGATGAGTTGCTGCCGTTGAAGGAGGCTTGTCCTGTCGAGGACGAGCCGGCGCCGTGGATCTTGGCGCTCAGAGGACGCCAGCTGTCCTGCAGCTTCTTCAGCTGCGCCTCGATCTGTTCCTTGTCGGCCAGCTGGTTGTTGTCGAGCCACGTGAGGGTGGAGTCCACCTGGGCGTGAGCAGCCTCCTTCTCCTCCGCGGTCAGCTTGCTCGACACGCCCTCCTCCTGCAGACTGTTCTTCAGGTTCAGGCACAGCGCCTCCAGGCTGTTCTTGGCGTCGATCCGCTGCCGCGTTCGACTGTCGTCCTCGGCGTACTTCTCGGCTTCCTTCACCATGCGCTCGATCTCCTCCTTGCTCAGACGACCCTTGTCGTTGGTGATGGTGATCTGGTTGAGCTTCCCCGTCGACTTGTCCTGCGCCGACACGTTGAGGATGCCGTTGGCGTCCACGTCGAAGGTCACCTCGATCTGGGGCACTCCGCGCGGGGCAGGCGCGATGCCCGACAGCTCGAACTTGCCCAGCAGGTGGTTGTCCGACGTCATGGCGCGCTCGCCCTCGAACACCTGGATCAGCACGCCCGGCTGGTTGTCCTGGAACGTGGAGAACACCTGCGTCTGCCTGGTGGGGATGGTGGTGTTGCGCGCGATCACCGACGTCATCACGCCGCCCGCCGTCTCGATGCCCAGGGACAGCGGCGCCACGTCCAGCAGCAGCAGGTCGTTCAGCTGCTCCGACTGGTCGCCGCGCAGGATGGCGCCCTGCACGGCCGCCCCGTACGCCACCGCCTCGTCCGGGTTGATCGACTTGTTGAGCTCCTTCCCGCCGAAGAAGTCCTGCAGCAGCTTCTGCACCTTGGGGATGCGCGTCGACCCGCCCACCAGCACGATGTCGTCCACGCGGCTCTTGTCCATCTTGGCGTCCCGCAGGGCCTTCTCCACGGGCACCAGCGTGTTGCGGAACAGGTCGGAGCACAGCTCCTCGAAGCGGGCGCGGCTGATGCTGCTGTAGAAGTCGATGCCCTCGAACAGGGAGTCGATCTCCACGCTGGCCTGAGACGACGACGACAGCGTCCGCTTGGCTCTCTCGCACGCCGTCCGCAGCCGCCGCAGGGCCCGCTTGTTGCCGCTCACGTCCTTCTTGAACTTCCTGCGGAACTCGGCCACGAAGTGCTCCACCATGCGGTTGTCGAAGTCCTCGCCGCCCAGGTGCGTGTCGCCCGCCGTCGCCTTCACCTCGAAGATGCCGTCGTCGATGCTCAGCAGCGACACGTCGAACGTGCCGCCCCCGAGGTCGAAGATGAGCACGTGGCGCTCCCCCTGCCGCCCCGCCGCGCCCTTCTTGTCCAGGCCGTAGGCGATGGCGGCGGCCGTGGGCTCGTTGATGATGCGCACCACGTTCAGGCCGGCGATGGTGCCGGCGTCCTTGGTGGCCTGCCGCTGGGAGTCGTTGAAGTAGGCGGGCACGGTGACCACGGCGTCGCTCACCCTGGCGCCCAGGTACGCCTCCGCCGTCTCCTTCATCTTGGCCAGCACCATGGACGAGATCTCCTCCGGGTTGAACCGCTTCTCCTCGCCCTTGAAGCTCACGCTGATCTTGGCCTTGCCGCCCTCGCTCACCACGCGGAACGGCCAGTGCTTCAGGTCGCTCTGCACGGCCGCGTCGCCGAACGTGCGTCCGATCAGCCTCTTGGCGTCGAACACGGTGTTGCTCGGGTTCAGGGCCGCCTGGTTCTTGGCGGCGTCGCCCACCAGGCGCTCCGCGTCCGTGAACGCCACGTACGAGGGCGTGGTCCTGTTGCCCTGGTCGTTGGCCACGATCTCCACCTTGCCACGCTCGAACACGCCCACGCACGAGTACGTCGTGCCCAGGTCGATGCCGATCACGGGACCCGCCATCTTCTGGTCTTCTGATAAAGGCACTTGGATTTAGATTGAAATAACCTGATGCCGGTCGCTTCTCTTGTGTGTAAATAGATTGTAATCAATCCACTGCTTCCTGTCTTGCGCGCTGTCAAACTCTTCTTCAGGTCAAAGTCTTCTTTAGGTCTCTTCTTGTAAATTTAATACTGCTATTATTTCCGTGACACTGGCTCTTTGCACGGTAGTAAATCTCTCCTTAGAAATGATTCTCTTGCTCTCTTCTCTGAGCAACTCTTCTTGCTTTCGTGTTCCGTTGCGAGCGTGATTCTGCCGCGAGTGTGTTCCCGCCGCGCTATATATGCGAGCGAACAATTCCGGGAACATCGGGGAATGATCGAGAACGTTCTCGCGCGCTCTCAGAGAAAACGTTTCCGCTTAAGGGGTGACTAAATGATATTAGCATATGATGTAATTTATTTACATGGTTTCCGGTTGTGTTTTATAAGAATGGAATTTTAACCTATGAGTAAATAGTGATATGATTAGTGAGGAAAATTGCCTTGGGTAAATTATTGTCATAATATACTCCGTAAAAAACGTCTTAAATTGACAATATTTCATGAACCCGAATAATGTTCAAGAAAGTTCCAGATTTACAGGGCAAAGAGGCAGGAAGTGAACTAATTTGTCAAAGGAAGGAATCTTTGTTATACTCCCTATTGCATACACTGCATAGCAAGAAACCTTTCCCAATCAATTGCAGTTTGTGCTGCAACACGATATTTGTGTTTGTTTTGTTTGTGTTATTTATCTATCATATTTTCTTGATTACATTATATTTTGCTGATGGTAATGTTTAATATTAGTATTATGATTATTTTTTCTTATTTTGTTTCATTCATACTATACATAATTTTATTTCATTATGATTACATTGCATTATACTGAATCATCTTTACATCTCATGCTAGAAAAAAAAGAAAAACGTATCCACTCTGTTTCAAATATATGTGACCAGTCATGCATGATTATATATATATATATATATATATATATATATATATATATATATATATATATATATATAGATAGATATATATACATATATATACACACACACACACACACACACACACACACACACACACACACACACACACACACACACACACATATACACACACACACACACACACACACACACACATATATATATATATATATATATATATATATATATATATATATATATACATATTTATACATATATACATATATATATACATATACATATATATAAATATATATATGTGTATATATCTATGTATATCTATATATATGTATATATATATATATATATATATATATATATATATATATATATATATATATATATATATATATATATATACGTGTATATGTGTGTGTGTGTGTTTATGTGTGTATATATACATACATAAATGCACACATACATACATGCATACATACATACATACATATATATATATATATATGTATATATATATATATATATATATATATATATATATATATATATATATATATATATATATATACATATATATGCGCGCGCGCGCGCGCGTGTCATAATACACACACATACATGCACACATATGTATGTGTATATATATATATTTATATATACATACATGTATATATATATATATATATATATATATATATATATATATATATATATATATATATATATATATACATACATGTATATATATATATATATATATATATATATATATATATATATATATATATATATATATATATATGTATATGTATATGTATATACATATATCCACAATTTTCTATATGCAATATCAACAACATTCATTCTGAATCACCCATGTTGTCTAGAATCGTCTCGGAGTGGATGTCAACGAAGAGTTGAGAAAAAAAATACTTTAACATGATATGTGTAAGAATATTTTTGAAGTTAAGATACTTGATTATTTTCTAAAAATGATATTAATATTAACAATAAGAAAAAAAATGATTTGTTATATAATGTATTGATATTATTGCAATATTGTAATGACAACCATGGCCTGTTTTAATGCCTCGTATATAAAGCATATAATGACATTTCACAACATTGCTCGAGTTTTTCGTCGTTGTTCCTAGAACCTTCTGGGTCTACTTAATCATACTTTCGATATTTTTCTTCACTTGCCATTTTCTTGGAGGAATTAAGTCTTATGAAATAGCTAAGGACATCGGTAGTTGATTTAATACACTCAATAATACATTCTGGATCACGCACTTTATAAATAATTAAAATATTATACAAAATAAGGTGTTTTTTTAGTTTTGTCACCCCTTCGTTCGCCGCGTTTTCTCTGAGAGCGAGCGAGAACGTTCTCGAACGTTCGCTGATGTTCCCGAAATGATTCGTTCGCATATATAGCGCGGCGGGAACACACTCGCGGCAGAATCACGCTTGCGACCAGACACGAAGCTGAGAAAGTTCGCAACGATATAAGTGAGAGGATTCTTGGAACGAGGAAGAAGAGTTGCTCAGAGAAGAGTGCCAGAGAATCATTTATAAGGAGAGATTTACTGACGTGCAAACAGCCAGTGTCACGGAAATAATAACAGTATTAAATTTACAAGAAGAGACCTAAAGAAGACTTTGACCTGAAGAAGAGTTTGACAGCGCGCAAGACAGGAAGCAGTGGATTGATTACAAACTATTTACGCCTAAGGGAAGCGACCAGCATCAGGTCATTTCAATCTAAATCCAAGTGCCTTTATCAGAAGACCAGAAGATGGCGGGTCCCGTGATCGGCATCGACCTGGGCACGACGTACTCGTGCGTGGGCGTGTTCGAGCGTGGCAAGGTGGAGATCGTGGCCAACGACCAGGGCAACAGGACCACGCCCTCGTACGTGGCGTTCACGGACGCGGAGCGCCTGGTGGGCGACGCCGCCAAGAACCAGGCGGCCCTGAACCCGAGCAACACCGTGTTCGACGCCAAGAGGCTGATCGGACGCACGTTCGGCGACGCGGCCGTGCAGAGCGACCTGAAGCACTGGCCGTTCCGCGTGGTGAGCGAGGGCGGCAAGGCCAAGATCAGCGTGAGCTTCAAGGGCGAGGAGAAGCGGTTCAACCCGGAGGAGATCTCGTCCATGGTGCTGGCCAAGATGAAGGAGACGGCGGAGGCGTACCTGGGCGCCAGGGTGAGCGACGCCGTGGTCACCGTGCCCGCCTACTTCAACGACTCCCAGCGGCAGGCCACCAAGGACGCCGGCACCATCGCCGGCCTGAACGTGGTGCGCATCATCAACGAGCCCACGGCCGCCGCCATCGCCTACGGCCTGGACAAGAAGGGCGCGGCGGGGCGGCAGGGGGAGCGCCACGTGCTCATCTTCGACCTCGGGGGCGGCACGTTCGACGTGTCGCTGCTGAGCATCGACGACGGCATCTTCGAGGTGAAGGCGACGGCGGGCGACACGCACCTGGGCGGCGAGGACTTCGACAACCGCATGGTGGAGCACTTCGTGGGCGAGTTCCGCAGGAAGTTCAAGAAGGACGTGAGCGGCAACAAGCGGGCCCTGCGGCGGCTGCGGACGGCGTGCGAGAGAGCCAAGCGGACGCTGTCGTCGTCGTCTCAGGCCAGCGTGGAGATCGACTCCCTGTTCGAGGGCATCGACTTCTACAGCAGCATCAGCCGCGCCCGCTTCGAAGAGCTGTGCTCCGACCTGTTCCGCAACACGCTGGTGCCCGTGGAGAAGGCCCTGCGGGACGCCAAGATGGACAAGAGCCGCGTGGACGACATCGTGCTGGTGGGCGGGTCGACGCGCATCCCCAAGGTGCAGAAGCTGCTGCAGGACTTCTTCGGCGGGAAGGAGCTCAACAAGTCGATCAACCCGGACGAGGCGGTGGCGTACGGGGCGGCCGTGCAGGGCGCCATCCTGCGCGGCGACCAGTCGGAGCAGCTGAACGACCTGCTGCTGCTGGACGTGGCGCCGCTGTCCCTGGGCATCGAGACGGCGGGCGGCGTGATGACGTCGGTGATCGCGCGCAACACCACCATCCCCACCAGGCAGACGCAGGTGTTCTCCACGTTCCAGGACAACCAGCCGGGCGTGCTGATCCAGGTGTTCGAGGGCGAGCGCGCCATGACGTCGGACAACCACTTGCTGGGCAAGTTTGAGCTGTCGGGCATCGCGCCTGCCCCGCGCGGAGTGCCCCAGATCGAGGTGACCTTCGACGTGGACGCCAACGGCATCCTCAACGTGTCGGCGCAGGACAAGTCGACGGGGAAGCTCAACCAGATCACCATCACCAACGACAAGGGTCGCCTGAGCAAGGAGGAGATCGAGCGCATGGTGAAGGAAGCCGAGAAGTACGCCGAGGACGACAGTCGAACGCGGCAGCGGATCGACGCCAAGAACAGCCTGGAGGCGCTGTGTCTGAACCTGAAGAACAGTCTGCAGGAGGAGGGCGTGGCGAGCAAGCTGACTGCGGAGGAGAGGGAGGCAGCTCACGCCCAGGTGGACTCCACCCTCACGTGGCTCGACAACAACCAGCTGGCCGACAAGGAACAGATCGAGGCGCAGCTGAAGAAGCTGCAGGACAGCTGGCGTCCTCTGAGCGCCAAGATCCACGGCGCCGGTTCGTCCTCGACAGGACAGGCCTCCTTCAACGGCAGCAACTCATCCGGAGGACCCACCATCGAGGAGGTCGATTAAGGGTCAAGCTTTCACTCCAGGATCTAGTCACTTCATCGCCATGCTCACCTTTTCATACAGATATTGTATGAAATCTCTAGTTTGTAAATCTATGAAAGAAATGTTTATTTTTGTATGTGTGTAAACGTAGGACCCACCATTGAAGAAGCTGATTAATGTGGGTCTTTTATTTTCTGTGATATGCATTGTAC
>NC_091590.1:1435042-1437542 GCF_042767895.1 Penaeus vannamei
CTGCTACTGCTCTCACAATTAATGCTACTATTACCACTTCTGCTTCTGCTACTGCTATTATTACTATTACAAGTACTACTGTAAAAAACAATAATGATGATAATAACAAAAATAATAATAACAATAATGACAATGATCATAATCATTATCATCGTTATTATTATTACTGTTCTTGTTATCCGTATTTCAGTTATTGCTATTATTATTTCAATTATCATCATTGCTATCACTATTATCATTATTATTATCATAAGCGAGAGCGAGAAAGGGAGAGAGAGAAAAAAAGAGATAAACTGATAGATACATAGAAACAGAAAGGCACAGAGGCAGAGAAAGAGAGAGAGAGAGAGAGAGAGATAACGTGACAGTAGTGACAGAGTGAGTGAGAGTGAGAGACAGACAAACAGACAGACAGAGAGAGAGAGAGAGAGAGTTAGAGACAGAGTGGCAGACAGACAGACAAAGTAAGGGAGATATATATATATATAAAGGGAGAGAAAGAAAGAAAGAAAGAGAGAGAGAGTCCGAGACAGACAGACAAAGTAAGGGGACAGGCCAATCAGACAGGGTGCCGAGTGTTATCAAAAGAGTGAAGTGAAAAGGGCGGAGCAAGCACGGGCGCGTCTTCTGATCATAGGGGGCGTGGTTTGAATATAATAAGACATGCCCTCCAACTCACGGTGGGCGTGTCGGGCAAGACGAGAGAGAGAGAGGGAGAGAGAGAGAGAGAGAGAGAGAGAGAGAGAGAGAGAGAGAGAGAGAGAGAGAGAGAGAGAGAGAGAGAGAGAGAGAGAGAGAGAGAGAGAGAGAGAGAGAGAGAGAAAGAGAGAGAGAGAGAGAGAAAGACAGACAGACGGAGAGATAGAGATAAATAGATAGACTGATAAATAGAAAAAATAGACAGGAAGAAGGAGAGAGAGAGGAAGAGAGAGAACGAGAGAAGAGAGAGAAGAGGAAGAGAGAGAAGAGTAAGAGAGAGAGAAGAGGAAGAGAGAGAGAGAGAGAGAGAGAGAGAGAGAGAGAGAGAGAAGAGAGAGAGAGAAGAGGAAGAGAGAGAGAGAGAGAAAATGAAGAGAGAGAAGAGGAAGAGAGAGAGAGAGGAAGAGAGAGAGAGGAAGAGAGAGAGAGAGAGAGAGAGAGAGAGAGGAAGAGAGAGAGAGAGGAAGAGAGAGAGGAAGAGGAAGAAGGTGGGCGGGGCGGCGTGCGGGCGTGGGCGGCCGGGATGAGAGGCTCCGAGTCTCCCGGCCTGAGCTGAGGCAGTGTTGACTGTGGCGTCGGGAGGAGAGGTTGCACGGCTTTCGCCTCTCCAACACCTCCACCACCACCACCACCACCTCCTCCTCCACCATTGCTCCACCACGTCCCTTCGCCGCTGAGTTACCCTGACCGTATAGGTTGCTCAGATACCCCGTCTGGCTGATATATATCGAGAAAAGGAATATCTGTGCTCCGTTTAGAAAAAAAAATTGAGTAAAGGAAAAAAAATATAGAAAAGAATACACAGCCGTAATTTGAATTAAGAATAAATAAAATCAGATCAATCATAAATAAGAAAAGTCAATAAATCGTTTGTTTTGTTTTTTTTCTGTCTATCAATCTTCTTTCTCTCTCTTTTTTTTCCTCCTCTTCTCTCTCTTACTCTGACTCTCTCTCCCTTCTTCCATTCCCTCCGCGATTATTGCCTTATCTCGCACCTCCCCCTTTCGCTCTCTCCCACCTGCTCGTTTACTGCCTGTCTCTCCATGCCCTCTCGGTTATTTTTAACCTTCTCGAGCCCTCTGGACCTGACTCGTGTGCTGGCAGTCGCTTAGGAACCCGCGTGCCCAGGTCTCCTCGCGAGGCAGACTGCACCGAAAAGCCCAGTAGTTGTGTGAAGTGCCCAAGGGAAACACGAACTCAGGGACACAGGGGACGTCTCGAAGAAGGTCTGCACCCCAAACAACACCCCTTCGATCAGCGTCTTGAAGAAGAGGAGTGAGAGAGAAGTTCTTGAGGTCCCAATTTTTGTTTCTGTGACTACTTCTGCTACTGGTCCTTCCTGCCGTGTCTTCTGTGTTGTCGAAGGTAAGTTTGGTGTGGGGGGGTTGGGGGTTTAGAGGGCTTTGTGTGTGTGTTTATGGGGGTTGGGGGTTTAAGCGAAGGGGGGGAAAAGGGAAAGTTTTGTTGGTGTGAGATTAAGGTATTATTATTATATGTTTTTTATTATTATTATTTATTTTCTTTCGGTTTTAAGGGGGGTAGGGGGGGTGTCCACTGTGAACCTCCCTTCTCTATCCTTTAGCATAAACCTATTGATCCCCACACACATACAGGGCAGTATTAAGATGAAATGGGAGTGTTGTGGGGGCATCAACCCCTCACCTCCACCCCGAGGTGATGTGAAAACCTCAGCTGAATTTAGGGGGCGTTGGGTGTGGGTGCTTCTGAAGGGCATAGGAGTGAAAAATAGTATATACTGACGGGAAACAGGACGAAATATTATAGAAATATCTTAGAGTGG
>NC_091590.1:1452542-1455042 GCF_042767895.1 Penaeus vannamei
GATTGTCGTAGTTAAGATGATGAGGATGATTTTGACGATGATGATAATCGTAGTTATGATAAAGTTGTAATGATTTATTGTAATGATGGTCATAATCACAGAATAACAATAGTAATAAGAAAAATGTGTCATGTAATCTCCCCCCCCTCCCCCCTCCACCCTCCTCCTTAATACTCCTCCAGTGAAATAAAATTCTCTCAAAAACTAAACCTTGATCCCCCCCCCCCCCCGCACACTATCTTAATTTTACCCCTTTGCTTTCTGCCCTCCTTTCCCTCCCTCCTCCACTCCCTCCCTCCTCCTTCCCACTACCCCTTCGTCTTCTTTCCCTCCCTTTCCCTCCTCTAGTCTCCACTCCCCCTTTCCTCTCCTCTTCTCAACTTCCCTCCCTTCCCCTCCACTCTCCTCTTCTTCCCTCCACTCCCTCCTTACCTCTCCCTCCCTCTCTCCCTCCCTTTCCTCCTCTCTCTCCTTCCCCTCCACTCTCCTCTTCTTCCCTCCACTCTCTCCTTACCTCTCCTCTCTCTCCCTCTCCTCCTCTCCCTCTCTCCCTTCCCTCCTTCCCTCTCCTCTCTCCCTTCCTTCCCTACCCCTCCCCTCCCCACCCACAGTGACGTCAAGCACTTCGCCCCATGGCCACATTCCTATTCCCACGCCTCCCATTCCCACTCCTATTTCCCCTCTTCTCCTTCCTTCCTCCCTCCCCTTCCTTCGTTCCCTTTCCCCCATCTTTCTTCCTAATTCTACCTCCTCTCCTTGGACCGTCACTCCACTATCTTGTCTCTCCTTTCCTCTCCTTTGCTTTCTGTTCCCTTCCCTCCTCCCCCTCCCTCCTAATCATCTTCCTCCTCCTCCTCCTCCTCCTCCTCTTCCTCCCTACTCCACCTCCCCCTCATCCTCATCCTTCTTCCCTCCCTCCCTCCCTCCTCCTCCTTCTCCTCCTTCCCCTTCTCCTCCTTCTCCTCCCTTCCCTCCCTCCACCTCCCCTCCTCCCCTCCCTCCCCCTCCCTCCTCTTTTTCCCTCCCTCCCACCTCCCCCTCTTCCCTCCTCCCTCCTCCCTCCCTCCCTCCCTCCTTCCTCCTCATTCTCCCCCTTCTCCACTTAGAACACAACTTCCCACGCCCTCAACACCCATTTCACATCGCCCACCAAACGCCCATTATCAAGCAACCTCTAATATATATAACCATCCCACGCCCACCGCCCGCCCACGCCCGCGCCCACGGATCCTATCTTTTCCTCAGCTGATGGGTTGGTATCCCCCTCCCCCCCCCTCTTTCCCTCCCCTCCCCCCCTCTAACACTGTCTAGACGCTTTTGAATCGATGATTTAGTTTGAACATCGCTCTTCTCAAACTATGTGATGTGGTGGGGATTCTTGGGGTGTTGTTGGGGATGTTGGTGATGTGGTGGTGATGTGGTGTTCTGATGTGATGTGGTGGGGATTCTTGGGGTGTTGTTGGGGATGTTGGTGATGTGGTGTTCTGATGTGATGTGGTGGGGATTCTTGGGGGTGTTGTTGGGGATGTTGGGGATGTGGTGGTGATGTGGTGTTCTGATGTGATGTGGGGATTCTTGGGTTGTTGGGATGTTGGGGATGTGGTGGTGATGTGGTTTGATGTGGTGTAGTCATGTGGGGTCTTGATGTTGCGATGTGGTGGTGATGTGATGTTGTGCAGCCATGTGATGTTTTGATGTTGCGATGTGGTGGTAATGTAGTGTTCTGATGTGGTGCAGTCATGTGGTGTCTTGACGTTGCGATGTGGTGGTGATGTGGTTTGATGTGGTGATGTGGTGCAGTCATGTGATGTCTTGATATTGCGATGTGGTGGTGGTGTGGTGTTCTGATGTGGTGATGTGATGTGGTGCAGTTATGTGGTGTCTTGATGTTGCGATGTGGTGTTCTGATGTGGTGATGTGATGTAGTCATGTGGTGTTTTGATGTTGCGATGCGGTGGTGGTGTGGTGTTCTGATGTGGTGATGTGATGTAGTCATGTGGTGTTTTGATGTTGCGATGCGGTGGTGGTGTGGTGTTCTGATGTGGTGATATAGTATTCTGATGTGGTGATGTAGTATTCTGATGTGGTGATGTAGTATTCTGATGTGGTGATGTAGTATTCTGATCTGGTCATGTAGTATTCTGATCTGGTGATGTAGTATTCTGATGTGCTGATGTAGTATTGTGATGTGATGTGGTGCAGTCATGTGATGTTTTGATGTTGGGATGTGGTGAAGTGGTGTGGTCTCACGTGGTGATGTGATACAGTTTTGTGGTGTTTTGATGTTGCGAGATGGTGTTCTGATGTGGTGATGTGGTGTAGTCATATGGTGTCTTGATGTTGCGATGTGGTGGTGATGTGATGTGGTGCACTCATGTGATGTAGTCATGTGGTGTTTTGATGTTGCGATGTGGTGAAGTGGTGATGTTCTTTTATGTCTATTTGATGTTATCCTTTGATGGTGTGTTCTTTCCTTTTCTTCTGTGTCCCTTCGTATTCT
>NC_091590.1:1460042-1462542 GCF_042767895.1 Penaeus vannamei
TCCTCTTCCACCTCCTCCATCTCCTCTTCCACCTCCCTCACCATCTCCTCTTCCACCTCCCTCCATCTCCTCTTCCACCTCCACCACCTCCTCCCTCCTCCACCTCTATTCCCTTCTCTTTCTCCCCCCCTCCTCCTCCTCCTCCTCCTCCACTACCTCCACCTGCCTACTTCCCTCCACCTCACCTCGCTCAAGCACACACACCGCCCCGCACATCCGAAAGACCTGCTATCTATTACCTCTGTTGAATTATCTATTACCTCGCCTCACAAAAGATCTCTCGGCTCTTCAGATGACCACAAGGAGCCGAAAAGGACTTGAAAGAGATCACACAATAAACAGGGAGCTTTCTCGTCTTAAGCTTCCCTCCTTACCCTCCCTCCCCCCCCCACACACACACTCCTTCTCTTCCCCTCCAACTCTCCCTCACTCTTCATTCTTTCGTTCTTACTCCAGTATGTCACTGACTCCCTCCTCCTCCTCCTTCTTCTTACTCCTCTTCTTCTTCTTATTCTTCCTCCTCCTCCTTCTCTTCTTTTTCTTCTTATTCTTCCTTCTCCTCCTCCTCCTATTCTTCTTATCCTTCTTCCTCTTACTCCTCCTCCTCTTCTTCTTCCTTCTCCTCCTCCTTTTCTTGTTCTTCTTCCTCCTTCTTCTCTTTTTCCTCCTCCCCCTCCTCGTCTTCTTCCTCCTCCTCCTCCTCCCCCCTCCCCCTCCACCGACCAACAGTGCGCTTGCACACTCCTTATCTCGACTTCCTTTTCCTTTATTTCTTCTTTCTTCTTTACTTCTAGTTTTCTTCTATTTTTCTTTCCTCAACTCCAAGTCTCTCTCTCTCTCTCTTATTTCTTATTTCCTCTACCTTATTTCTTCTATTCTTTCTTTCGTATTTCTTTTCTTTTTGTAATCTTTATTCCTTAGCTCCCAGTGTCCTTTTCTTTTCTTTGCTTGTCCCTAATTCTTCTTCTCTCTCCAGTTCTCATTCATCAGCGCTCTTCCCCTTTCTCCTTATCGCCACTCCTTTCCTCCCCTAGTTCTCACCCCCTTTCCTTCTCCCCTTCCCTTCTATTTCTTCCCTTCCCTTTCCCCTTTTCTTCTATTTCCTCCTTTCCCTCTCCCCTCTCTTCTATTTCCTCCTTTCCCCTTAATCTTGAAACCCAAACTTTCCCTCTCTTCTATCTCTCTCATCCTCTTCCCCTGTTTTCCCTCTCCTCCATCTCTCATCCTCTTCATTTACTTCCACTCTCCCCCTTTTATCTTCCTATTCCCCATCTCCACTTGTCCTTACTCCCCAACCCCCTTATCCACCCCCCTATCCACAACCCCAACTGCTTCTTCTTCTCATCCTCTTCCCCAGCTTTCTCCCTTTCCCTTCTCTCTCTTCCTCTTCTCCACCTGAAAGAGAGAGAGAGAGAGAGAGAGAGAGAGAGAGAGGAAGAGAGACAGAGAGAGAGAGAGAGAGAGAGAGAGAGAGAGAGAGAGAGAGAGAGAGAAAGAGAGAGAGAGAGAGAGAGAGAGAGAGAGAGAGAGAGAGAGAGAGAGAGAGAGAGAGAGAGAGAGAGAGAGAGAGAGAGAGAGAGAGAGAGGAAGAGAGACAGAGAGAGAGAGACAGACAGAGAAAAAGTAAATTAACGACTGTATGTTGTCTTAGTCTCCACAATGAGCTAAGGAAATCCCCTGAAATTGAGAGAGAGAGAGAGAAAGAGAAGGGGGGGAGGTCTTGAGGGGGGTGGGAGGGGGTTTGGTTCAAATCTCACTCCTTTCGTTCTTTCTTTGTCTGTTTGTCTCTCTGTTTCTGTCTGTCTGTCTGTCTCTCTCTTTCTTTCTTTCTCTCTCTCTCTATCAATCAACCTATATACATAGCTCTCTTTATATCTCCCTCTCTTTCTCTATCTATCTATCTACCTATCTATCTTATCTCATTTATAGAAGTGTTTTACTCTTTGCTGTTCTGTGTTCAACAATACATACACTGAATACACATCCATATATATGTGTCCTGTATGTGTCTATTAGTGCACCAGCAAAAGCTTTCAAAGTGACATTATCCTGCACATTTCTCTATTAAGAATAAATCAGCATATTCAGAATACATTTGCATCATAAATAAATCAGTATATTCAGAATACATTTGCATAAAGTCTTTAAACTGAAAGACTTAAGTAAGCGTAGTACCCGTGGGATTTTATGCACGCCGGATAAATCAGATGATTGCAGAATGTATCTCGTGATTTTAAAGGTTTCTGCTTTTATGAAATAGTTCATAGTGATGCTTGATATTTTTTTGTACTTTTAATGTTATTTGTTATTGTAGTTTTAATATTATTTGTTATTTCTACTTCTGCTTATATTTATGTTAATACTAATATTTATGTTAATATTTATGTTTATATTCGTATTTATATGTATACATTTTATTGATATTTGTATTTATATTTATGTTTGTATTTAGAGTTATAGAGAGAACGAGAGGGAAAGAGAGAATATATATATATATATA
>NC_091590.1:1470042-1475042 GCF_042767895.1 Penaeus vannamei
CTACCACGATTTAATTACAAAATGGATGATTTTCTCCTCTGACTTGCAAAAAAGGAGCGCAGTTTCCGGTACGTACAAATCTCGTCTACCATGACCATGAAAAATGTATGTTTATTCATAGATATCAACCGAGCTGATGTCAGGTACCAGAATATCACGTTTCTGCTGTGTATATTTACGTGCAGACACGTCTCGATTTTCCTCGCAAAGAACAGAGATAAATTCTTCTTTATATGATGTCACCCCCACCCCCCCTGTCCCAGAATTGCATAATTAGCCGAGTTGTAAAAAGAAAGGATAATTTCTATCCATGTGGGTGTAAAAGGTCGTTTAATAATCTTTTGAAAAATGAACGAGCACTTCTGTTTACAACTTCGAACATGACGTCATCGGAGGAACCGCAGCGATGCCAGATGTTGTGGAAAATTGGACTCCGTACCCACTAGAATTCAATCTTCTCATTATACAAATATGAATCATAAATGAAACAATAATCTACAAAATAATTCAAAACAAACCAGAAAATATTCTCGGAATATAGTTATGGTTTTCTTCCTTCTGCTTAGGAGATGTGACAACGCCGCCTTGACCGCTCCCAGGTCAAGGCATAAATCATCACTAACTGTAAATAGTACGTGAATAGACTATGATGTCAGTCAATTGAGGTGATATACTCGCCGTCGGAAGTAGGGGAGATAAAGTGCTTAGATTAAACGAAGGAGAAGAGGAGGTAGAAGAAAATGAAGAAGTAGAAGGAGGGGGAAGAGGAGGAAGAGGAGGAGAAGATGAAGAAGATAATGAAGAAGTAGGAGGGGGAGGGGCAGCAGTTGGAAGGAGGAAGAGGAGGAGGAGGAGGAGGAGGAGAAGAAGAAGAAAGAGGAGGAGATGATGAAGATAATGAAGAAGGAGGAAGGGGAGCAGTAGGAAAAAGGAGGAGGAAGAGGAGGAGAAGGAGAAGATAATGAAGAAGGAGAAGGTGAAGAAGAAAGCGATAAAGAAGAAGCAAAAGAAAAAGAAATGAGACACACACCAGTCATTAAACAAACTCATTTAACAACCACAGCAGTAAGATAAAATAGAACAATTAACACAACAGCATTGAGGAACTTTAAAGGGATTAAGATGTCTGAAAATATACTGAAAATCGTTATTTAACGGTCGCTTCCCATAGTTTCCCCTTTAACGGTCACACCGAGGAGGACTTAGTCACGTTACTCTTCATCCATGGCATTTTTATGACACCTGGGTACATTTTTCCCTGTCCGTCAGTCAGTATGTCTGTCTTTCTTCCCCCTTTTGGTCTGTCTGTCTGTCTTTGTCTCTCTCTCTCTCTCTCCCTCCCTCTCCATCTCTCTCTCTTCCTTCGAGTGATTTAGCTCCTCCGCCTCCTCCTTCTTTAGCATGATATGTTACCAGACAACAGGAGTTTGCCTGTTAAGTTCGAAAGTTTGCAAAACAAGCAATGAGGTATGCACATCCAATCCCTAAACCTCGTAGAAACTTACTGCATTCAAGACAATGTTGAAGGTTCTTCGTCTCTCGCTTGGGTAGTGCATCTTTTTCATTTTTTAGGTGGCTTGGGTTTTATATATATTTCCCATGTTTTTCTGTTGGCTTGAGCAGTGCATCTTTTCCATTTTTATTTATGTGACTTGGGTTGTACATATATTCCTTTTATTTCTGTTGGCTCGAGTAGTACATCTTTTCATTTTTTTTCATGTTTGGGTATTACATCTTTTCCATTTTTTATGGTTTGGGTAGTACATCTTTTCCATTTTTTATGGTTTGGGTAGTACATCTTTCCCATTTTTATGGTTTGGGTAGTACATCTTTTCATTTTTTCCTTGGCTTGAGTGGTAAATATTTCCCATTTTTAAATGGTTTGTGTAGTACATCTTTTTCCTTCTTTTCTGCGGCTGGTGTTTTACATTTTTTTTCATTTTATTCTGTGGCTTGAGTAGTACATCGTTTTCATTTTAGATGTTATTCTTTTAGTTGCTATTAGAGACGGGTTGTGACAGTGTTTATAATATTATGTGAATACAAGCTACTGTAATGTAAAACAACAACAGCAACAAACAAACCTACAAAAGTGAAAAGAAAGAAAGGCAGAAGAGAACAAGATAAGGGAAGAGTATTCTAAAATGGCGGGAAAAAGGAAAAGCTATTAACGTAGGTAAAACAGATGCTCAAAAAGAAGAAAAAAAAGGTTGTAAATGAGCCATTATTTACTCCCAGACGACTTAAAAATATACCTTTTACAGACACATAAAAATGAAGAAAACTCAAAGGGATTATATATACATGGAAAAAGTATATAATAATTTACCCGGATGTTCCTCTACTTCCGGGTTACATACTAGAGGTACGTCAAAGAAGAAAAAAATGTTTATTCCATGTGTGTGTGTATGTATGTACGTGTGTGCGTTTGGCTATATTTTAGGGATGCGTGGGTGGGTCTAGAACATTCTGGCACAGTTCGGTACTGGCTGAGAAAAGGGGGAAGCCCCATTGCCTCTCTCCCCTCTCTCCTCTTCTCCTTCCGCCTCCTCCTTCTTTTTCTTCTTCATCTCCTCCTCCCACCTCTACTCCCCTCCCCTCCCTCCCTCCTATCCATCTCCTCCTCCTCCCACCTCAACGCCCCTCCCCCCTTCCCTCCCTCCTATCCTCCTCCTCAACGCCTCTCCCCCCTTCCCCTCTTCCCTCCCTTCCTCCTATCCTCCACCTCCTCCTCACCCCTCCATCGTCAGGTTAAAAAGGTGTAATTGAGAGTGTGTTTATAGGTAGCAGTCTCTGGCGCGGATCCAAAGTGCCTAGAGATTTTTGTTTATTGAACGCACCCTTCTGAAGCTAACTAAAAATACGAGTAATTGATGGTATTTGCAAATGTATGAAGCGTATATTTATGTTCTTTTTTTTTCTAACTTAAGTTCGTTTATTCGTGTATTTATTTATTTGTTTATCCATGGATTTACCTGTTTTTTTTTTTTATGTAGTTATTTACTTAGTTATTGTGTGTGAGAAAAGGAGTGTAAGCGATGTACAGATAGATGGATGGATAGGTAGATAGATTATATAGATAGATAATAGGTAGACAGATAGACATAGATGGAGAAATAGATTATGAATTATTATATAGTACGTATTGTGATCCTATAAGGAAGATATCAGTCATTATAGTAATATAGTGATTTGAAGATTCGGATGATATAGAGACCAATGATACTGATGTTGATAATATTACTTCTGAGAATGATATTGATGGTGAGTTATGATGATTATGTAATGAGAATGCACATAATAATAGGGATGATATATACGAAAATAGATCAAAATACGTCAAGATTTACGATTATTAAGACGATTTATCACTCACTACGTTTGAAGTGTCAGTTAAAGGCGTCTTGGAGAAAAGCAGTGATTTATCTCTAATGACTGATGACCTTGTCTGAGTCGTTATTTAGGTGACGAAAATGAGGTTGGATTTTTTTTTTTTTTCTAACGCGAAAAAAAATCCCTTTGACATATTTGCGATGGCTGTGAAATATTTGGATCTTAAAATCGCGATTTTTTTTCTTTTTTGTGTGTTTTTATTTTTTATGAATTCATGAATGGCAAATTACCCAATTACTTAATGGGTAGTTTATGGACACTCGAGTCATTAAATATCGGGATTTGCAGATAACATTAGGTCAGAAATTTCCCAAGTCGATATTTATGTTTAAAAAAAAGCTGCAACACTTGCACTTACATACACAAGTACAATATACATTTATATATAGGTATTTGTGTGTGTGTGTTGTAATTTGAATGGTTGTGACATTCTGACATGATTTCCTCAGTCGAATTCCCTTCCTGTTGTAAATAATTTTAAAATTATTCTAACCAATCATAGTCATCGTTACAGACCTACATCTCTTCTTTTAAGAAATATTACATTCTACACATGTATAGCCAGGTAAAAATAGTCACCTTCAAACTCGTGGTGTACCTGTTGAAAATGTCCGCAACTGCACATACACTCATGCGTCCGTACATACACGCACATACACCCACGTACACAGAGAAACTGCTCTATAATTGCCTGATAATAGAGGCGTTGATAGGCCTATTAGAGACCGTAACCTTGTTTACGATCTTGGGTTATGACGTCACAAAAAAGCAAGATGGCGTCACATTCGCTCGTCACTTTTTTTTTTCTTTTTAATTAAGGTGGTGGATAGAAATAATGGGGATATAAAATATTGATGATTTTCTAAACGAGAGAGAGAGAGAGAGAGAGAGAGAGAGAGAGAGAGAGAGAGAGAGAGAGAGAGAGAGAGAGAGAGAGAGAGAGAGAGAGAGAGAGAGAGAATGGAAGAGATCAAAATACAAAGATAATTGGAGAGAGAGAAAAAAATTAAGAGATTGAAATAGAAAGATAATTAGAGAGAGAGAGTGAGGATGAAGAGAAAATGTGAGAGATTGAAATAGATGACTAGAGAGAGAGAGAGATAGGAAGAGAAAATTGGAAAGATCCAAATAGACAGATACATAAACAGATAAATATAGAGAGATAAACAAACAGACAGAGAAGAAGAGACAAATAAACAAACAACCAACCAAACAAAGAAGGACATAGAATACCCAATCCTTTTATAGATAGACCGGAAGTCATATGTAATTGACACGATAAATTGACAAGAAAAATATGTCAGTCACCCCTTCCAAAGCACGATATTTTTAACGGTCGTGGATCTTTGCCTTTCGAATTTTAATATTTTCCGTATGGATTGCATGTTTTTTTTTATTATTATTATTATTATTATTATTATTATTATTATTATTTTACATTTTTTTTTAAATTGTAGATTGATTGGTTTCGATGTGTTGTTAAGTGATATTATTATTTTTATTAATATCATTGTTAACATTGTATTTATTATTATTATTATTATTATTATTATTATTATTATTATCATTATTATCATTGTTGTAGTTGTTGTCATCATCATTGTCAA
>NC_091590.1:1480042-1482542 GCF_042767895.1 Penaeus vannamei
TTTATAGTCTGTGCGTCTTTCTCCTTTTCTTTTCTGTTTTTCTTGTTGTTGTTATTATTTTGTTTGTTTCTTTAAGTCTGCTTCGTATTTTTTTCATTTCTTTTTACTTGTTGTTTATTGTTGTTGGTTCATATCCTCTTCATTATCCTTCTCTTCCTCTTCCTCCTTAACTTATCCGCCTCCTCCTCTTTCCCCTCCCTCTTCTCTTCCTGTCCTCCTTCTGCTCCTCTTCCTACTCCTTCACCCTTCTTCCCCTCTTCCTCCTCCTCCTCCTACTCCTCTTCCTCTTCTTCTTCTTACTCCTCTTCCTCTCCTTCTTCTTACTCTTCCTCTTCCCCCTCTTCCTCTTTCTTCCCCTTCCTCCTCTACCTCCTTCCTTCTTCCCCTCCGCCTCCTTCGTCCTCCCTCCTCCTCTTCCTCCCTTCCTCCTCTCTCTTCCTCCCTCCTCCTCCTTTTCCTCCCTCCTCCTCCCCCTTCTTCCCTCCTCCTCTTCCTTCCTCCCCCTTCTTCCCTCCTCCTCTCTCCTCTCTCTTCCTCCCTCCCCCTTCCCCTTCCTTCCTTCCATTGCTATTCTCGTCGTGCAACACTCGCTGCAATGACGTCGGTTGAAATATCACGATAAAAAAAAGGGGAAAGGCAATTTAAAGGGAATAAGATGACCCGTTCATTAAGTGGGCTAAGTGGGCGTGAGTTGGCGTGGGCGGGCACGTGTGTGTTTTTGTGTCTTAGAGTGTCAATGTGTGTATGTGTGTGTTTTTTGTGTGTGTGTGTGTTTGTGTGTGTGTGTCAGTGTGTGTTTGTGAGTGAGTGAGTGAGTGAGTGAGTGTGTGTGTGTGTGTGTGTGTGTGTTTGTGTGTCAGTATGTGTGCGCGTTTGTGTGTTAGTGTGTGTGTGTGTGAGTGAGTGTGTGTTAGTGTGTGTGTGTGTGTGTATGTGTGTGTGTGAGTGAGTGTGTGTGTCAGTGTGTATGTGTTATTTATTTATTTATTCACACACATTTATGCACGGATTCGTATATACATATAAATATTTCTTTATACTTTCCATGTGCTTTCCTTTCTTTTTTCACAAACATTTATGAATGCGTGCACGAGACACAAGACGTGCGCTGGCCTCCTCGTACGTGAAGGCTCCCCCACCACTCACAGAAAAGGAGGATGGGAGACACACAGAGACAGAAGGAGAGAAATAAAAATAGGGACACTAAACGTGAGGTGGAGAGAGATTCAGAGAGCGGGACCTGAAAGGAAGATTCAGAGAGAGGAAGGAATAGAGAAATGCAGAAAAAAGGAGGACTGATAGGAAGTGAGACGGAAATATAGGCGTTAAGACAGGAAAATAAAAACAAAGACAGAAATAAGAGAAACAGGGAGAGATACATATATACACACACAGGGACAGAGAGACAGACAGGGACAAAGAGACATAGGCAGGAACAGAGAGACACAGAAACGGACAAAGAAACATAAAGACAAGGACAAAGATACGCATAGAAACACAAACAAGGATAAAAAGACACAGACAGGTATAAACAGACACCTAGACACAAACAGGCACAAATTGCCTTAAACAGACAGGGACAAAAAGACACAGACACACACAGGAAAAAAAAGACACAGACACACACAGGGATAAACAGACACAGACACAGACAGGGACAAAAAGACACAGATACAGACAGGGATAAACAGACACATATGGTCACAACAGAAAACCAGATAACAGACCGAAAAGAAAGACTTAGAGACATTTAGATTCCCAGAGCTGTCTCGATCCTAGGAAAAGGGGGAGAGGAGACCCACACCGTAACAGCCAGAGGAAGGTTTATCAACTCTGCCTATGACTTGCTGTCGAAAATCTCCCTCTCCTTTTCCTCTTCCTCCCTCCCTCCTTCTCCTCCTCCTCTTCCTACTCCTTCACGAATAAATAAATAAATGGGACGAATAAATAGGAACAGATAGTCACAAACATGGACATACAGACACAGATTGGGATGAATGAACAGAGATAGACACAGACGAGGACAATCGGACACACAAACACGCAAACAGGGACAGACAGGAAACAAAGACGAAAGAGAGACTGATAACGATTTGTTGAAGAATTCTTAGATTATTAAACCATTAAATTTAATTATCAAATCGAATTAGATTATTAAAAGAATACATTAAAAGAAGAAGACAAGAACCCGGACGTTGTTGAGAAAGAGAATAGAGAACCGTGTTAGAAATTCGAAGGAAAAAAAGGAGTTGGAAGTCTAAGAAGGACAGACGGCCATGAAAGCCACCACTCAGGGTGCTCGTCCTGCGCTCGAATTTTAGGGCGACCTGTGACCCGAGCCTCACGAGTGGCAGTACTTGTGAGAGCCATTCTGACCCTTAGGAATCCATTGGTAATAGTCCCTCGATTCTATTTATGGAGGTTGGAGGTCGTCTCGTTGTTCAAGTGTACTTTTGATATACTTCAGATATGCTGTACTTCAAATGTACTTCAGTTGTGA
>NC_091590.1:1487542-1490042 GCF_042767895.1 Penaeus vannamei
TATAGGTCTCAGTTCGTAGAATAGTTTGTCCCCTTAACCATGGAATGTAACGTAGTTTGCGGTCTGGAAATATGCTTAGTTTTGATTGGGTTAATTGTGAGAACAAAGAGAATCACACTTTTTGCTGAACTTCTTGAGAACATAATCCCCCCAATCAAATATCTGAATAAGAATGTCATCGGCATATGATGCGATGCTATACAAGTTTTCTGAATCAGTGTTAAGCTTGCAAATAGAATGCATAAGTATATTAAACAGTGTAGGGGACAATACTCCCCCTTGTGGAGTGCTTAATTCTAATTCTCCATAAGCGCTGGAGGCGTCGTGGTACCACGCTTGCTCTTCTCATAGATAGATAATCCTTTATTCATAGGAGAAGCTTGTCTTTAACTCCTAAAAGTGTCAACTCAGGGAGGACTGCAGTAGGGGAGGCTCTGTCAAATGCCCCCTTGGAATCTATGAAGAAGACGTGTTTTCGAAAGCCAAAAAAACAGATGGATGGATCAGATCATTTATCTGGTGGAGTAAACGAATAAGAATTCCCTCACATGTTTTAGAGAGACAGGAGGTCAGAGAAATTGGTCTATATCCATCAGGCCGTCGTGGTTTTGGAATGGGAATGACGATTGCTTGTTTCCAAGTAGTAGGCAAGATTCCTGGTGTATAGGTTAGGTTGAAGAGGTCAAGAAGTGGATTTCTTCCCTTTACCTGTACTTTTGCAAGAAGTCGGGTTATGTCATAAGTGATTCCATCATCCCCAGGTGCAGTGGAGACATTGATCCCATGACCATTTCTAAGGTCCACTACAGGTTGAGGCTGTTGATCGAGGAGGAACGTGAACATCCTCTCCTGGAGTTGAGTTTGCTGAACCATCTGTTGTTGCATCATAAACATCATCTGCTTCATCTGCCGAAGCAGCATTTGTAGCAGAGCTGCTACTGGTGCTGAACTGATGTTGATACTAGAACTGGCGTTGTGCTGGTGTAGAAGCTAGTGCAGCAGATGGTGCTTGGGTTGGATCTACAGCTGGTGTTGAAGCTGGTACTTTTGCTTGAGTTGACGGGGCTGTTGCTCCTGTTGGTGACGGTACTGTGCCATGTCTTGCACTGCAGAGGCTATCACTGTTGACCTCTGCAGGGGTGGGAATTCCCCCCACATCATCAAGGCGCGGTGTTGGGATGGACTTCTTCAGGGAGATAGAGAGAGAGAGAGAGAGAGAGAGAGAGAGAGAGACCTTGGCAACTCTACCCTCAAGTTCTCCTTATGTCAACAGAAGGTATCTAGTTAGCCGTAATAGAGGTTAATTTTGCGTGTCTTGATCTCGTGATGAAAGAGAATGGGATCAGATAGCGCACCGATTGGCTCCTGTGAGAGTGAAAAAATTGGTTGTTTTTTTCAGATTTTTTTCTTTCTTTCTTTTCGGTTTTATTTCTTTTTTTCTTGTGTCTGTTTGAATCTCTTTGTCTGTCTGTCTCATTCTCTGTCTGTTCTCTCTCTCTCTCTCCCTTACTCTCCCTCTCTCTCCTTCTTTCCCTCCCTCTTTTCCTCCTCCTCCTCCCCCCTCTCTCTCTCTTTCTTCTCTTTCTTTCTATCTCTCTCTCTCTCCTTCCTTCCCCCTCCCTCTCTCCCTCCTTCCCCCTCTCTCTTTCTTTCTCTCTCTCCCTTGCTTCCCCTTACTCTTCCTCTCTCCCTTACTCTCCCCTCTCTCTTTCTCTCTATCTCTCTCTCCCTTATTCTCCCTCTCTCTCCCTTATTCTCCCTCTCTCCCCCTCCCTCCTCCCCCTCTCTCTCTCTCTCCTTACTCTCCCCCTCTCTCCTTCCCTTCTCCCTCTCTCCCACCTTCCCCCCCTCTCTCAGTCTCTCTTACTCTCCCTCTCTCCTTCCTCTTCTCCCTCTCTCCCTCCTTCCCCCCCACCTTTGTGCTCGACGAAATATACTTTCATACATCTGTCCCATGTTTATTATTATCACAATTTCGTAAACGCCTGTATCAACCCCCCCCCCCCCGTAATGTGTGCTTGTGTATGTAAACGTTTCCAAGCATCGATTTCAGCTTCCTGTGTCCCTGTATTTGCTTTCACAGTCATCGCAGTCTTCTGTGACGTCGGGAAAGTCAAGTTGTTTATACGATCTGTGCTTGATATTGGGGGTTGGGAAGAAGAAGGAGAAGGAGGAGGGGAAGGAGAAGAAGGAGAAGGAGGGGAATGATAAGAATGAGAAGGAGGAGGAGAAAGAGAAGAAGGAAAAGGATAGGAATGATAAGAAGAAGGAGAAGGAGGAGGATAATGATAATAATAATAAGGAGAAGGAGGGGAAGAAGGAGAAAGGGAAGAAAAGGATAAATAATAAGAAGAAGACGAAGGAAAAGAAGAAGAAGAAAGAGGAGAAGGAGAAGGAGGAGGATAATAACAATAATAATAAGAAGGAGAAAGAGGGGAAGAGGAGAAGGAGAAAAGGAAGGAGGAAATATGATTAATGAAAAGAAGGAAATTAAATATTC
>NC_091590.1:1512542-1532542 GCF_042767895.1 Penaeus vannamei
TATTATTATTATTATCTCCTTCTTCTTATTATTATTATCATTATTATTATTATTATTATTATTATTATTATTATTATTATCATTATCATTATTATTATTATTATTATTTTCCCTTCTTCTTCTATTCACTTGTTCTTCTTTTTCTTCTTCTTTTCGTTCTTCTTCTTCTGCTTCTTTATTTTTTCATGATTTTTGTTTTTTTGTTTTTGTTGTTTATTTTAAAACTTTTCTTCTTTGATGTTCTGTTCTTTTTCTTCCTTTGTTCTTCTTTTTCCTTTTTCTTCTTCTTTTTTCCTCTTCTCTTTTTTCTACTTTGTCCTCATCTTCTTCCCTTTGGTTCAGTTCATCTTATTCTTCCTCTCCCTTTATCTTCTTTTCTTCTTCGTCCTCATCTCCTTCCCTTTCGTCTTCCTCTTCGCCTTTTGCTTCGTCTTTCTATTCGTTTTCCTCTTCAACTTCTTCCCTCTTCCTCAATTTATATCTATCTGTCATCTATCTATCTATCTATCTTTCTCTCTATCTATTTATCTATCTGTGTATCTATCTATCATCTATCTATCTATCCCTCTCTCCTCATTTCCTTTCTTTTCTCTCCATCTCCTTCCGTCTTACAAAAAAAGTAAGAAAACAAAAACAAAAACGAAAACTAAAACAAAAACAAAAAAGAAAAAGAAAAAGAAAAGTTACTGAGAGCTTCCTTCATCTCACAAGAATGAGAATATTCTTGACGTACGGTTTTGCGACTCGCCCCCCCTCCCCCTATCACCCGCCTCCCCTCCCCTCCCCACCTCTTCCACCTCCTCCTCCCTCCTCCTTCCCCCTCCCCTCTTCCACCTCCTCCCACCTCCCCCCACCCACCCCTTCCTTCCTCCTTCCTTCTCCCCTCCCCACCTCCTTCCCTCCCTCCCTTCCCCACCCACCCACCTCCTCCTTCCACCTCCCTTCCCCACCCACCTCCCCCACCCACCTCCCCCCACCTTCCTCCCTTCCCCTACCTCCCAACCCCACCCACCTCCTTCCTCCCACCTCCTTCCCCCCCCTACCTCACCTCCTTCCCACCCCACCCTCCTCCCCACCCACCCTTCCCGGTTTAAAAAAAAAGAGGCAGGGGGGGGGAAGACGAGAGATAAATATTTTTCTATTTTCACCTCCTCCTCACTCTCCCAAGCGGAGGAGAGGGAGGAAGTGGCCGTAATGTGTTGTTTGTTTGTTTGTTTATTTGATTGTTTGGTTTGTTTGGTTGGTTTTCTTCGTTTGTTTATGTGGGAGGATGGAAGGGAGGGAAGAGAGAGAAAGAAAGAGTGAGAGAGAGAGAGAGAGAGAGAGAGAGAGAGAGAGAGAGAGAGAGAGAGAGAGAGAGAGAGAGAGAGAGAGAGACAGAGACAGAGAAGAAAGAGGAAAAGAGAGAGAAATAACGAAAAAAGAGAGAGAAAAGAAAAGAGATAGAGGGCGATAAAGAAAGAGAAAAAAAAAAGAAAAAGAAAAAGAAACCCCAGATACACTTAGAAAACCAGTGTCTAACACCGCATCTCACTTTACCTTCCAAGACTCCATTGTAGATAACCTGTGACATACCACTTCAGCATACCACTCCCCCCCCATCCCCCTCCCCCTCTCACCCGCCTCCTCTCCCACTCCCACTTCCCCACCTCCTTCCTTCCTTCCTCCCCATCTCCTCCCCTCCCCCAACCACCTCCTTCCTCCCTTCCCCCCACCTCTTCCACCTCCTTCCTTCCTCCCTTCCCCTACCTCCCACCTCTTTCCTCCTCTCCCCTCCCCACCTCTTCCACCTCCCCCCTCTCACCCACCTCCTTCCTTCCTCTCCCCTCCCCACCTCTTCCACCTCCCCCCCCCCCCCATGACGTTCCTATCATGGTTCATCTGAGGAATCTTGACGTTTCTCGTTTCGAAATGATGTATATATTATTATTTTTTCTCTTCTATCTGATTAGGTCGTAAGTGAATTTCTTTTTATTTACGTTTGTGTCTGTTTGTTTGTTTGTATGCTACGAGAGGGTATTTTTTAAAATGTTATTTCATGTTTCTATTTCGTCTCATTTTTAACTTTTTTAAAAATTTCTTATTATTTCCTCGTCATTTTCTATCATTTTCCCCACAGGCAAAAAACCTTCAAATCTGACTTGTTTCTTTTTATTATCATTTTCTCTCCCATTTTCCCTTTTTCATCGTAATCTGACCCATTTCTCCATCAACATTTTCCCTCTCATTTTCTATCATTTTTCCCACAGGCAAAAGAATCTTCAAATCTGACTTATTTCTTTCCATTATCATTCTCTCTCCTATTTTCCCTTTTTCATCGTAATCTGACCCATTTCTCCATTTTCATTCTCACTCATTTTCTATCATTTTTCCCACAGGCAAAAAATCGTCAAATCTGACATGTTTCTTTCCATTATCATTCTCTCTCCCATTTTCTTTTTTTTCCTCCTAATCTGACCCATTTCTCCATTTTCATTATCATTCTCTTGTCCTTTTATTTTTCTATAATTTTCCCCACAGGCAAAAAACCTTCAAATCTGACATGTTTCTTTCCATTATCATTCTCTCTCCTATTTTCCCTTTTTTCCTCCTAATCTGACCTATTTCTCCATTTTCATTATCACTCTCTCGTACTTTCATTTTTCTATAATTTTCCCCACAGGCAAAAAAATCTTCAAATCTGACTTATTTCTTTCGATTATCATCCTCTCTCCCATTTTCCCATTTTTTCTTCGTAATCTGACCCATTTCTCCATCAACATTTCCCCTCCAGACTTCAGCGACCTGTCAGCATGGCGAATGCAATAGAAGCACCTCTTCTGAAGTAAGAATTCGACCCGGACGTCATGCGGTTCATGTGGTCCATGTGGAAGGCAAAACCATGTGTGGACCATGTGTGTGCGTGTGTGTGTACGTGTGTGTGTGTGTGTGTAGTCTCTCCGCATGGCAGACTTTATGCTAATCATCTGTTTTCTCACTTGATTTACGAATGTTTTTAGAGTTTCAGGAGTTACTAATATATGTATATGTATATCTTTGGTATTTTTTAATCTAGAAGGTTTTATCAGTTTTGAGTTACTAATGTATTCCTTCTCTTTTCCTCCCCATGTACAAGATTTTTCATTTTTCTTTTCTTTTTTTTTCCTTGGTACAATTTTATTCTTATATATCTGTGGAGTTTATCGTTAATTCCTGTAAATCTTTTATAGCAATGGTCCCTTCCCTGAGCTGGAGCAACAGATTGGAATTTTAAAAGAATGCGATTGTTTTTTTTTTCTCAAAAGTTAGTTTTCTTTGCATATGAAATTTGGGTGTTTTTGGTTCCTTATTTTCGTTTTCCTTTTCTGATTATTTTATTATCACTCTGCCTGTCTTTATTTCATTATATCTGTCTTTATTCTCTGTTTCTCTGTCTGACTGTCTGTCTGTCTGTCTCTCTCTCTCTCTCTCTCTCTCTCTCTCTCTCTCTCTCTCTCTCTCTCTCTCTCTCTCTTCTCTCTCTTCCCTCTCCCCCCCTCTCTCCTCCCTCTCTCTCTCTCTCTCTCTCTCTCTCTCTCTTCTCTCTCTCTCTCTCTCTCTCTCTCTCTCTCTCTCTCTCTCTCTCTCTCTCTCTCTCTCTCTCTCCTTCCCTCCCTCCCTCCCTCCCTCCCTCTCCCACCCCCACACAAACATATACATACCTCCACCCACCCCAACCCACCCACACCCACACATACACATACTCCGTCCACCCACCTCCCTCCACTAACCCACCCACCCCAACCCACCCCAACCCACCCACACCCACACATACCGTCCAGAAGTGCAATTAATTTACTCGAATAAGTCAAATGAGACACAACTCTCCTCTAAGTTACTTTTATTCAACAACTAATGAGTTTTGAATGTCATCTTGTGTTGCAGCGAAGGGGACAGGAGGTAATCGGATGCTGCTTTCTCTTTCTCTCTCCTTCTTCTTCTTCTCTTTCGCTTTTTATGTGTCTGGGTTCTGTCTCCTTTTTCTTCTTCTTCTCTGTCTCTGTCTCTCTGTCTCTCTGTCTCTCTGTCTGTCTCTCTCTCTCTCTCTCTCTCTCTCTCTCTCTCTCTCTCTCTCTCTCTCTCTCTCTCTCTCTGTCTCTCTCTCTCTCTCTGTCTCTCCCTCTCTCTCTCTCTCTCTCTCTCTCTCTCTCCTCTCCCTCCCTCCCTCCCACCCCCACACAAACATATACATACCTCCACCCACCCCAACCCACCCACACACACATACACATACCTCCACCCACCCACCTCCCTCCACTAACCCACCCACCCCAACCCACCCCAACCCACCCACACCCACACATACCGTCCAGAAGAGCAATTAATTTACTCGAATAAGTCAAACGAGACACAACTCTCCTCTAAGTTACTTTTATTCAACAACTAAAACCCCTTTTTTGAGATGAGTTTTGAGTGTCATCTTGAGTTGCAGCGAAGGGGACAGGAGGTAATCGGATGCTGCTTTCTCTTTCTCTCTCCTTCTTCTTCTCTTTCGCTTTTTCTGTGTCTGGGTTCTGTCTCCGTTTTCTTCTTCTTCTCTCTCTCTCTGTCTCTGTCTCTCTGTCTCTCTGTCTCTGTCTCTCTCTCTGTCTCTCTCTCTCTCTCTCTCTCTCTCTCTCTCTCTCTCTCTCTCTCTCTCTCTCTCTCTCTCTCTCTCTCTCTCTCTCTCTCTCTCTCTCTCTCTCTCTCTATCTCTCTCTATGTCTGGCTTCTGCCTCTTTCTTTTTTCGCTGTTTTTCTTATGTTTTGCCTTTTTCTTGGTTGGTCTTGTTTCTCTTTCTCACTCTCGCTCTCTTTAGCTCTTTCTTTCTCCTTTTTCTCTTTCTTTCCATTCCCTCCCCTTATTTTCTCTCTCTTTCTCTCTATTCTGGTCTCCTCTTCCTCTCTCTCCTCGTCCCTCTCTCTCCTCTTCCCCTCTCTCCTCGTCCCTCTCTCTCCTCTTCCCTCTCTCCTCTTCCCTCCCATTCGTTAGATTTTGCAAATGAGCGTGAAATCGATTTTGTCTCCTCCTCTTCTTCCTTTTTTCTCTCCCTTCTTCCTTCTTTCTCAACTGGTTTTCTTTTTTTTCTTGTCTTGTTTTATAAAACGGTCCTACCTCTTTTTCGAGAATTTTTTAAATTCTTATTCTTGCTTCTTTTTCCTTTCTTATGTCCTCTCTCCTCTCTTCCCTTTCTTTCTCCTTCTTCACTCTTCTTCCCTTTCTGTATTCGACCGTATTTACATTTTTTATTCATTTTCTTTTCGTCTTCTTCCCAATTTTTCGCTCACTTATTTTTATTGAGGTTTTCCAATATTCCGTCTAGAGTACCTCTTTGCTTACGTATGTACTTGTTTCTCTGTTGTTGTTGTTTGTTTACTTGTTTATGTGTTTCGTTACATGTTGCGAATTTATTATCTGTTGTTTTGTATTTGTTTATTTGCATCTTAAGTATTGTTGTTGTTTTGTATTTGTTTATTTGCATTTTAAGTATTGTTGTTGTTTTGTATTTGTTTATTTACATCTTAAGTATTGTTGTTGTTTTGTATTTGTTTATTTGCATTTTAAGTATTGTTGTTGTTTTGTATTTGTTTATTTGCATTTTAAGTATTGTTGTTGTTTTGTATTTGTTTATTTGCATTTTAAGTATTGTTTTTGTTTTGTATTTGTTTGTTTGTTTGTAAATTACGGATTGTTGTTGTTTAGTTGTTTACTTTCCCTGTAGATGTAACTTTATTCGGGTTTGAGATGTTGTTTGTGTTTGAATTACTTACTTTTACTTACTTATTGACGTGTATTTTGTAAGTATAAGTTGAGAGTAGGAAAAAAGTAGGAATTTAACTCGTGTATTTTCTTTCTCTAATCGTAAATCTATTTGATAATTTGTGAATTTGATTTTATTTCATTTTATTCTTTTATATTTTTCATTATTTTTCTTATAGGAATGAATTACCAAATATGAAAACCAAAAGAAAAAAGTAGAAAAAAATGAAATTTAATAAAAAGGGTAATGAAAATAATCAAGTAAATAAAAAAGGAAAAAAAGAAGAAAAGAAAAGTAGAGTCAAAATAAAAAGTAAAGAAAAATAAAAAATGGAAAAAGAAGAAAGCAAACGTAAAGAGTCAAAATAAAAATTAGAAAAAAGGAAAAAAAGAATAAGATATAGATTTAAAAAAAAGTAAGATAGAACCACTTAAGTTAACCCTCAAGGTAAGTCACGTCTCTCGGGAAAGGTAAGTTATTCCACCTCACAGCACTCGGAGGTAAGTCCAGCCTCTAGTATTTTAACTATTTATTTATTTATCTATTTGTTTATTCTATTTTTTATTGATTGATTTTTATTTGTTTATTCTATTTTATTATTTGTATTTATTTATTATTTTTTTATTATTATTAATTGTTTTGTTGCTTTTTTTGTTTATTTATATTATCTGATTTTATTTGATTTGTTTATGTCTTTCTTTTTCCATTTATTAATTTGTTTATTTTCATTGATTATTTTTTGTTATATTTATTTTTTTATTCTCTATCACAAACGGCGAATGAATTGTAATAAGCTGTATTTATTTACTGTATCTATTTATCTATTTATCGCTAAATTAATTTATTTCTCAGTGGATGCATATCAGCAAATTTTCGTGACATAAATAAATTATAACAGAAATTAAGATATGGTATACTTATATTAGATATAGTATATTATAATATAGTATAGTATAATATATATATATATATTGTTAGATATAGTATAGTATATGGTATACTTAGGTATTTCATGCCTAGATTCTTAGACATCGACAAGTGCTTTAGAAAAAAAAAATGTGGTTTACGTATATATTTCGGGACTGGATTTTCGGCCATGAGTGACTGCTTCAAAAAAAAAAAAAAAAAAAAAAAAAAGAAGAAGAAAAGAAACATCGACAAGTGCTTTAGAAAAAAAGTGGTATACGTATATATTTTCGTCCATTAATGACTGGATTTTCGACCATGAATGACTGCTTCAGAAAAAAAATAAAGAAATTAGGTATACTTCTGCATTTAGACACTTAGTTAAGAGCTCCCCGAGTGCTCTATAGCTTTTAAATAGAGTTTTTTTTTCCTTGCTTTCTTTCCATCTTTCTTTCTTTTTAAAGAAAACGGGATTTCTCTTGGAATCACTCTCGACCCCCCACCCCCTCCCCTCCCCCTCCCTACCCCCTACCCCTACGTCATCTGATGGACCCCCTCCCCCTCCCCCCAACCCCCAACCCTCGCTGTCTCTCACAATTTTTTTTCTTTTTTTTTAATCCCTTTTAATCCTCGCACATCGCTACCCTTCTACCCTTAAATCCTTTTAGTCTCTTTATGACAAGACTCAACACGGTGATATCATCCTTAGCGCTACCGAAAGGAGAGATTTAAGAGGGAAAATAACTTTTTTTTCATGTAAGGGAGAATGAAAGGAAAAAATGGATATGTAGCGAAGAGGAGAGAGGAGAGGGAGAAGGAAGAAAGATAGATAGATAGAGATAGATAGATATGACAGTCTGTCTGTCTGTCTGTCTGTCTGTCTGTCTGTCTGTCTGTCTGTCTGTCTGTCTGTCTGTCTGTCTGTCTGTCTGTCTGTCAGTCTGTCAGTCAGTCAGCTAGAAAGCGAACGACAGAGAGATGAAGAGAAAAAAAAGAAAGAGCGAGAAAGAGAGAAACAAGCAGAAGCCGAAACAGAGACAGAGAAAGAGAGTGAGAAACAGAACCAGAAGCAGACAGAGAAACAGAGAGAAAGTGAAAAAGAGAGAGGGAGAGAGTGAGAGAAACAGAAGCAGAAGCATAAACAGAGACAAAGAGAGAGAGAGAGAGAGAGAGAGAGAGAGAGAGAGAGAGAGAGAGAGAGAGAGAGAGAGAAGCAGAAGCAGAAGCAGAAACAGAAATAAGAGAGAGAGAGAGAAAGCAAAAGATAGAGAGAAAGTAAAAGTGAGAGAGAAACAGAAAGAGAAACAGTAATAAGAGAGAGAGAGAAAGCAAGAGAGAGAGAGAGAGCGAGGGAGAAAAAACAGAAAGAGAAACAGTAATAAGAGAGAGAGAGAGAAAGCAAAAGAGAGAGAGAGAGAGAGAGAGAGAGAGAGAGAGAGAGAGAGAGAGAGAGAGAGAGAGAGAGAGAGAGAGAGAGAGAGAGAGAGAGAGAGAGTGAAGACAGCCGTGCACTCCCCACGGCCCTCCCGTGTCAGTGATTAAGCCATCCACAGACAACATTCACCTGTCGCACCTCGTACCTGTCGGGGAGGGAGGGGGTAGCTGGCAGGGAGAGGGAGGGAAGGGGGAAGGGTACGGGGGGAGGGATGGAGGTAGGAGGGAGGGAGACAGGGGAGAGGTTGGGGGGAGGGATGAGAGAGAGAGGGGGAGGGAAAGAGGAGGGAAAGAGAGGGGAAGGGAAAAGAGAGAGGAGAGGGAGGAAGGAGGAAAGAGAGCGGAGACGAAGTGAGGAGAGGAGAGGGAAGAGAGAAAGGAGGCAGGAGGGAAGGAGAAGGAGAAGAGAGGAGAGGGGAAGGGTGAAGGAGAAAGAGTGAGGGTGAGAGGAATAACGAGGTAAGGGAGAGAGAGGAAGGAGAAGGAGAAAGCAAGAGAAGAGAAGGGAGAGGAGCGGAAGTGAGGAGAGGAATGTAGGAACAGGAGAAGGGAGGAGAAGGAGAATAAGAGACAAGGGTGAGGAAGGAACAGGATAACGGAGAGTAAGGGAGGGATGAGGAGAAAGAAGGGTGAAGCAAGAAAAGAGTGAGGGAGGAGCAGGATTGGGAGAATGAGGAGGAGTAGAAGATAAGGAGAGAGAACAATGAATACGAATGACAGAAGGAAAAGAAAGAGGAGAAGGAGAGATGAGGCAAAGATAGAAAGAAGCATCAGAAAAAGGCAAAAAGAGGAGGAAGAGAGAAGGAGGAGAAGAGGAGAGAAAAAGAGGAGGAAAGGGAGAAAGAAAGAAGGGGAAGAAGGAAGGGGGGGAAAAGGGAGAGGGGGTAAAGGGAGGAGGAGGGGGAGAAGCGAAGGGAGAAGGGGAGAAAGGGAGAAGAGAAGGGGAGAGATAAGAAGAGAGATAGGAAGAAGAGCATGCGAAGGGAGAAGAAGAGAGAATGAGAGAAGAGAAGCAAAGAGACAAGAAGAGAGATAGGAAGAAGAGCAAGCGAAGGAAGAAGAAGAAGAGAGAATGGGAGAAGAAAAACAAAAGAGACAAGAAGAAAGAAAGGAAGACTAGATACAAATGAAAAAGAAGAGATAAAGAAAGAAGAGAAACGAATGAAAAAGATAAGAAAAGCAGAAGAGGAGAAGAGGGAGAGGGTGAGGAAGTGCCAGAGTGTTGACACCATTAGAATCGTCAGCACTGAGAGCCATTAAACGGCCGAGGGAAGTGGCGTCAGCAAGATCGCCTCCGGGTATTTGGCTCCGAAATGCGAGGAGCCAAAGAGCATTTCATGAAACGGTTCATTTGACTCTTTTTGTGTGTTTTTGCTAGGGAGAAACGTTTTTTTGTTTTTTTTTGGAGGGGGGGTCATTTCTGTTTTGGTTTCGCTCTTTCTCTGTTTTTTTTTTTCTCTCTCTCTCTCTTTCTCTCTATCTCTCTATCCATCTGTCTGTCTGTCTGTCTCTCTCTCTCTCTCTATCTATCTATATCTTTTTATCTTTTATCTTTCTCTCTTTCTCTTTCTCTTTCTCTCAATCTCTCTCTCTCTCTCTCTCTCTCTCTCTCTCTCTCTCTCTCTCTCTCTCTCAATCTCCCCCCTCCATCCATCTTTTCCCTCTCTCTTCTCTCTCTCTCTCTCTCTCTCTCTCTCTCCTCTCTCTCTCTCTCCTCTCTCTCTCTCTTCCTCCCTCCCACCCTCCCTCCCTCCCTCCCTCCCTCCCTCCTCCCTCCCTCCCTCCCTTCCTCCTCAACACCTTTCTCTCCTCCCTCTCTCTCTCTCTCTCTCTCTCTCTCTCTCTCTCTCTCTCTCTCTCTCTCTCTGTCTCTCTCTCTCTCTCTCTCTCTCTCTCTCCCTCTTTCTCTCTCTCTCTCTCTCTCTCTCTCTCTCCCTCTCTCTCTCTCTCTTCCTCTCTCTCTCTCCACCCTATACCCCCTACCTATTTACCCAAATTAATCGCAAGGTCACATTTTGTATACACCTGTTCAGTTTTACACCAAGCCGCCCACGAGCAGACACTTGGGTACTAAAGGCGCCGTAGAGAAGATACTATATTTTAGTATATTATGTGTGATAGGGGAGAAGAGAGGAGGAGAGGGGAGAGGGAGGAGAGGAGAGAGGAGGAGAGGGGAGGCGAGGGGAGGAGAGGAGGGGAGGGGGAAGGAGGGGAGGAGAGGAGGAGGAGGAGGAGAAGGAGGAGGGAGAAGGGAGGAGAGGAGAGGTGATGGGAGGGGAGGAGTGGAAAGGAGAGAGGGAGAAGAAGGGAGAGGAGGAGAGGAGAAGGGAGAAGAAGGAGAAGAGGAAGGAGAGGAGAGGAGAGAAGAAGGGAGAGGAGGAGAGGAACGAGAAGGGAGGAAGAAGGGAGAGGAGGAGAAGGGAAAGGAGGAGAGGTGAGGAGAGGAAAGGAAAGAAGAAGGGAGAGGGGAGGAGGGAGGGAAGGGCAGGAAAAGGGAAAGGAGAGGAAAGTAGAGTTCATTTTTTATGGTAGACCGTATAGTAAAGCAAAGCATAGTGCACCGCAGTATAATATAGCACAGAATATCATATAATATAACACGATATTATACCATATATTCTTCATATTACCATAATTCAACACAGCATAGTATAGCACAATAAACATGACATAGTACGATATACCTACAGTGTAGTATAGCAGATATTATATCAAGTTACACCAGCAGTATATACCTTAGTCTTGCCTTCCTATGTCGTCACATGGTACACGTCTATACTTGGGTTGTGGTATGGCCTGGTATTTTAGTATGCAGACATTGATAGGGCGTGTGAGAGGGGTAAATATCGGGGTGTATGTATGTGTGTGTGTGTGTATGTGTGTGTAGGGGTGTGAGGGTGGGGGTGTGTTTGTGTGTGTGTGTGTGTGTGTGTGTGTGTGTGTGTGTGTGTGTGTGTGGGTGGGTGGGTGTGTGGGTGGGTGGGTGTGGGTGTGTGTGTGTGTGGGGGTGAGTTTGTGTGTGTGTGTGTGTGTGTGTGTGTGTGTGTGTGTGTGTGTGTGTGTGTGTGTGTGTGTGTGTGTGTGTGTGTGTGTAAAAGAGAGAGGGGGTAGGAGGGTAGGTAGGAAGGAGGGAGGAGAGAGAAGAAGGAAGAAAGGGAGGGAAGGAGGAGGGAGGGAGGGAGGGAGGGAGGGAGAGAGGGAGAGAGAGAGAGAGAGAGAGAGAGAGAGAGAGAGAGAGAGAGAGAGAGAGAGAGAGAGAGAGAGAGAGAGAGAGAGAGAGAGAGAGAGAGAGAGAGAGAGAGAACGAAAGTGAGAAAGAGAGGGAAAGAGAAAGAGACAGAAATATGTAAGCGAAATGAAAGAGGTAAAAAGAAATAAAGCAGAAACACTTAAGAATTTAAAACAGAAACAAAAATAAGACATTATACTTGTAGATGCCCAAGGTGTGTCTTTGTACCTTCTCCCTTCATTTGTTTGTAAATGACCCTCCTTAAGTCCCCCTCCTCCTCCCCTTCCCCCTCTCCCTCCCTCCCTCCCTCCCTCCTCCTCCTCCTCTTCCTCCTCCTCCTCCTCCTCCTCCTCCGCCTCCTCCTTCTCCTCCCCCTCCTCCTCCTCCTCTTCATCCCTCTTCCTATTCCTCTTTCTCATCTCCCTCTTCCTCTTTCTACTAAATCTTCTTCTTCTTCTCCTCCTCCTCCTCTTCTTGTTCCTCTTGCTCCTCTTCCTTCTTCTCTTCCTCTTCCTCTTTCTCTTCTTCTTCCTCTTCCCCCCTTCTCCCCCGGAAGACAAACAGTCTCTCTCTCTCTCGTCAAAAACAAACAAACAAATAACAACACGAAATAAAAAGATATTCTCTTAACAACAAATAACAACAAAAACAAACAACAACATAACCAACAACACAATACAAGCAACAACAGGAAATAAGAAATACTCTTTCAACAACAAATAACAACAACAAAAAAAACAACAACAACACAACCAACAACATCAACAACACGAATTATTAACAACAACATAGTACAAACAACAACATACAACACCAACAACACGAAATAAAAATACTCCCTTAACAACAAATAACAACAAAACCAAACAAACAAACAACAACACAATACAAGCAACAACACGAAATATAAAAATACTTTCAACAACAAATAACAACAAAACGAAACACCAACAACAACAAACAACAACACAATACAAGCAACAACACGAAATATAAAAATACTTTCAACAACAAATAACAACAAAACCAAACACGAACAACAACAACAAACAACAACACAACATAACCAACAACATCAACAACACAAACAACAACAACAAACAACAATACAATACAACCAACAACAACACCAGCAACACGAAATCACAGAGAATACTCGACCCTCCCCCCCCCCAGATGACGGCCGAGAGTGACACGCTGGCACCCTCATCCTCGAGGGCCTGAGTGCCACTTACTTATCTCGAATCGGCCACTTGAGGAGGAAGAAGCAGAGGAGGAGGATAAACAGAGAATAAGGGAAGGGGTGGAGGAGGGAGGGAAGGGGGAGGAAGGGGAAGGAGGAGGGGGGAGAAGGAGGAGGGGGAAGGAGGAAGGAGGATAGAGGGAAGAGGGAGGAGGAGGGGGAAGGGGGAGGGGTTGGAGGGGAGGAGGAGGAGGGGAGGAGGAGGAGGGGAAGGGAGGGGAGATGGAGGAGGGAGGGAGAAGGGAGGCGGAAGGGGGGAAGGAAGAAGGAGGAAGGAGGAGGAGGAGGAAGGGGAGGGGTATGGAAGAAGGAGGAAGGAAAGAGAAGGAAGAGAAAGGAAGATGAAAGAGACGACGAGGAGGAAGGGAATAGCGAAAATCATAAAAAAAAGAAAGAAATGAGAGAAGGAGAAGGAAAAAAACGAGAGCGATAAGGAATAGAGGAATAGAGGAAGAAGAAGGAGGTGGTGCCCCTCCTGCCCCTAATCACATACCCAAGACCTCTTTCCCACATTCCCCTCACGCCCATACCCATGGCCCTCCCTGGAAGCACATGGCCAGCGACCTTCAGGAGGAGGCGGAGGAGGAGGGGAAGGGGAAGGGGAAGAGGGGAGGAGGAGGAGGGAGGAGGAGGATGAAGAGGGAGAGGGGGAGGAGGGAGGAGGAGGAGGAGAGGGGAGGAAGAGGAGGAGGAGGGGGAGGAAGAGTGGGAGGAGGAGGAGGGAGGGGGAGGGGAGGAAGAGGGGGAGGAGGAGGGGGTGGAGGAGGAGGAGGGGGAGGAAGGGGAGGAGGTGGAGGAGGAGGGGGAGGAGGAGGGGAAGGAAGAAGACGAGGAGGAGGAGGAGGGGCAGGAGGAAGAGAAGGAGGAGAAGGAAAAAGAAGAAGAGGAAGAAGAAGAGGTGGAGAAATAGAAAAGAGGAGGAGGAACAGTAAGAAGAAGGAAGGAGGAGGAGGAAGAAGAGGAGAAATAGAAAAAGAGGAGGAGGGACAGGAAGAAGAAGGAGGAGGAGGAGGAGAAGGAAGAGGAGGAGGGAGGCCGCTCGCTTCCGGAGGGATTGAGACAAAAGGGGTGGGGTGGAGGGGAGTCTCTCTATGGGGAGGAGGAGGGTGAGTAAAGGGGAGGAGAGGGGGGAGTGGAGGGGAGGGGAGGGAGAGAGGGGGTCATATGAGGGGAGGAGAGGGGGAGCGGAGGGGAGGAGAGAGAGGGAGAGAAGGGAGGAGAGGAGGAGAGGTGAAGGGAAGGAGAGACAGAAGGGGAGGAGAGGGGAGGGAGAGAGAGGGGTCAGATGAGGAGAGAATAGTAATAGAAGGAGGAAAAGGAAGAGTTAGATAAGGAAGAGAGAGAGGATTGGAGGAGGAAGGGAGAGAGGAGGAAGAAGAGGAAGGAAATTAGAAAAGGAATAAGGAAGAGTAAAGGAATATATGAAAGAGAGACGAGTGAAAGGAAGGATGGGAAGAGAAGAAGGAGGATAGGGAAGAGACGAAGAGGAGGAATGATAAGAGGAAGATGGAGGAGACAGAAAAAGGAGGAAGAAAAATAAGAGAAAAGGAGGAAGAAGAAAAAGAGAAGAGTGTGGAAAGAATAAATAAAAGGAGGAAGAAGAATAAGAGAAGAGGGTAGAAAGAGTAAATAAGAAAAAAAATGCGAGAATCAGTAAGGAAGAGAAAAAATAAACCAAAAAAATAGGAAAATGAGGATATAAAGAGGAGCAAAGAGGAGAGTTGTGGGCGGTGAGGAGAAGGAGGGTGGGCGTGGGGACCTCCCTCGCAGCCCAGCGGAATGGCCCGAGGTGGTGGGGGTGGGCGGGGGTGGGCGGGAGTGTAAGGGGGTGGGCGGGAGGGGTAGGGGTGGCTGGGACGGGGGTGGGAGGGGTTAGGGGGTAGGTGGGGGTGGGCTGGAGTGGAAGGGGTGAGTGGGAGGGGGTAGGGATAGGTGGGGTGGGCTGGAGTGGAAGGTGGTGGGCGTGAGTGGAAGGGATGGGATTGGGGTGGGTTTACGGGGTGGGCTGGAGTGGAAGGGTGGGTAGGGGTGGGCGGGGGGTGGGCTAGAGTGGAAGGGGGTGGGTAGAGGTGGGCGGGGGGTGGGCTGGAGTGGGTGATTCATGAATGGACTCTTTCACTGGCGTTTCTGTTCTCTCTCTCATTCAATCGCTTTTATAGTTTCATTCACACCTCGCCGGTTCGCTTTCCATCTCTATTTATCCGGCTTGACTTTATTCCGTTTGTTTTGCTCGTTTTTCCCTTCTCTTTCGTTTTATTTATATTTTCATTTCTTCCTTTCGGCTTTTTTGTGTCGTCTTTCTCTTCTCTTTATTTATATTTTTTTCTTCTTCCTTTCGGTATTTTTGGGTTTGTTTCGGATTGGTTGACTGTCTGTCTCTGTCTGTTTGTTTGTCTTTGTCGCAGTTTGTCTGTCTTCTCTCTTTCTGTCTGTCTGTTTGTCTGTCTGTCTGTCTGTCTCTCTCTCTCTCTTTCTGTCTGTCTGTCTGTCTGTCTCTCTCTTCTCTCCCTCTCCTTCCCCTCATCTCTTTCTCCCTCTACCTCCCTCCCTCTCTCTCTCCTTGTCCCTCTCTCTATTTCTCTTTCTTTCTCCCTCTCTCTCTCTCTCTCTCTTATTACTTTTACTACTCTAACCCTCATCAAGGATAACAGACATCAGCACAAAGGCCGACGTCACTGAATCACAATTTCACACGACAAAGAAGTCTATTGGAGCCAAGGCGTTCCTTTGCAAAGACACCGACAACTCGAGGTCATACACACAAACCGCCCGATTTGTAATTCCTTCCTCCTCCTCCTCCTCCTCCTCCTCCTCCTCCTCCTCCTGCTGCTGCTGCTCCTCCTCCTCCTTCCCCTCCTCTTCCTACTCCCCTTCTTCCTGCTCCTCCTCTTCCACCCTCCTTCCTTCCTCCTGCACCCCCTTCCCCTTCTTCCTCCTCCTGCTCCTGCTCCTCTTCCTTCTCCTTCCCCTCCTCCTTCCCTCTTCCTACTCCCCTTCTTCGTGCTCTCCCTTCTTCCTCTTTTTCTTTTTTTTTTCTTCTTCTTCCTCCTTCTCCTTCCTATTTTTATATAGATTACCAGAATTAAATCTGATTCTCGGGGTTGCTTTTCGTCCCATTCTCCCTCTCGACCGGAAGGTGAGGAAGGTCCGAGTAAATACAGTGTCGGGGCAGCATGGAACCTAAAATGTATTCAAGGAATTACGGGGTTGATTTGGTCCGTAAGCGATCCATTATTCAGGACAGCTTCCCCCCCCCCCACCCCCTCAATCCCCTCCCTCCTCTCTCGCCCCCTCCCTCCGTCGCTGCTCCTTGCCCCTCCCCCTCCTCCCTCCCCCTCCTCCCTCCCTCCATCGCTGCTCCCTGTCCCTCCCCCCTCCTCCCTCCCCTCTCCCTCCCTCCATCGTTGCTCCCCGTCCCTCCCCCTCCTCCCTCCCTCCATCGTCGCCCCTCCCTCTCTCTTCATCACCTCCCCCTGCCCCCTCCTCTCCCCCTCGTCGCTGGCTCCCCCTCCCTCCCTCCCCCCCCCTTCCCCGCCGCCACTGCCACCTGGCGGATCTCGCTCGAACGCCCTCGGGATTAGACCGGCTATGAAGGAGTTTGAATGCGTGTTCGATCCCTTTTTTGCTTCCTGTGCGATCCTCTTTTGTTTTTTCCTCTATTATCCTCTCTGTTTATCTATTCAGTTCGTTTTTTTTTCTCCTATAAGATGATTTTTCTTTAGATCCTCTTTAGTTCGTGTTCGATCCTCTTTGCCTTCCATGTTCGATCCTCTCTTTTTTCTAAATTCCAGTTCGATCCTCTTCGTTTTTTTTCCTGTTCGATCCTCTTTGCTTTATATGTTCGATCCTCTATTTTTCTCTTCCTTTTTCCCACTCGATTTCTTCTTTTATTCTCTTATCCCTTTATAAGAGTCTTAATGCTATCTCTTTGGAATCGTAATTGTATCTATACGGATTCTTTATGGTATTTATATGGTCTTAATGGTATCTATAAGGTCTTAATGGTATCTATAAGGTCTTAATGGTATCTATAAGGTCTTAATGGTATCTATAAGGTCTTAATGGTATCTATAAGGTCTTAATGGTATCTATAAGGTCTTAATGGTATCTATAAGGTCTTAATGGTATCTATAAGGTCTTAATGGTATCTATAAGGTCTTAATGGTATCTATAAGGTCTTAATGGTATCTATAAGGTCTTAATGGTATCTATATGGAATTGTAATGGTGTCTATATGGAGTCTTAATTCGCTCGGTTTTTTGTCTCGGGAAATAATGAAATAATGAGAAGCGGCGTCGAATCGAGGTTTAAATGTGTTGAATATTGCCACGGTTTTTCGTCTCTCACTCTACCTATTTATCTGTGTGTATTTGTGTGTGTAGGTATGCGTGTGTTATGCCATAGTTCCTCCTTCACAACAGAAAACGAGGAGAGGAGAGGGGAGGGAGGAAGAAGAAGAGAGAGGAAGGAGGAGAGAAGGGGGGATAAGGAGGAGAAATAAGCAATGCGATTAGGAGGTGAGGAGGGAAACCCCCGAACGAAGAGAGGAGACGAGAATAAGAGAATAAGTGACGAGAAGCGGCGTCGAATCGAGGTTTAAAGTCACTCCCGAGTTGAATATGGCCATTGCATTCTTAGGTCGCCCCCTCCGAGCATTTTGCAAGGCCACCCCGACCTCTTGTTGCAACACAGGAATTCACTCCCAGCACAGCGCCCCGGTCGGCATCCTGCACTTCTCTCTTCTCCCTGTCACTTCTTCATTCTCTTTCGCTTTTCTTTTCTTTCTCCTCTTTTTTCTTTTACTTTTTCCTTTATTCTCGTCTTCACTCTCCTTCCTGTTACTTCTCCATTCTCTTTCGCTTTTCCTTTCTTTCTCCTCTTTTTTCTTTTTTACTTTTTCTCTTATACTCGTCTCCTCTCTTCTCCCTGTCACTTCTCCATTCTCTTTCACGTTTCCTTTCTCTCTTTCTTTTTGCCCTTATTCTCGTCTCCTCTCTTCGTTCTTCAGTGTGGCTTTCCTTCTTCATCTCCTAATCGCATTGCTTATTCTCTCCTCCTTCCTCTCTCTCCCTCTTCCTCCCTCCCGTCTCCTCTCCTCGTTTTCTGTTGTGAAGGAGGAACTATGACATAACACACGCATACTTACACACACAAATACATACAGATAAATAGGTAGAGAGAGAGAAAGAGAGAGAGGTTGAGATAGATAGATAGATAGATAGATAGATAGAGAGAGAGAGAGAGAGAGAGAGAGAGAGAGAGAGAGAGAGAGAGAGAGAGAGAGAGAGAGAGAGAGAGAGAGAGAGAGAGAGAGAGAGAGAGAGAGAGAGAGAGAGAGAAAGAAAGAGACAGAGAGAGAGAGAGAGAGAGAGAGAGAGAGAGAGAGAGAGAGAGAGAGAGAGATACAGCTAAGAAAATATACAGACAGATACATAAAAAACAATCATCATAAAAACGAGACAAAAAATAAAATCAAGTAATTACAAGAAACAAACAGAACAAAAAACCCCGAAAAATTGAAAAATTGATACTCCCCCCTCCCCCCCCCCGCCGCTCTCCGCACAAAACAGAATGAGGTTCGTCTTGTTGACTATGCTCTATGCTCTCCCTGAAGATACCTTATCAATTGACCAGTGTTGCAGCCTTGCCAAGACCAGACCTGTCTTGCCAGTAACGAAAGATTTTTTTTTTTTTTTTTTTTTTTTGTTCACACTCGACCGGTGAACTATTCATCTGAGAAACTTGGTTAATGAATTTATATTTTTTTTATTATGTTTTTTTTTTTGGGGGGGGGGAGGGGAGGGGGGTATTTAATAAACCTTACCCACTCAAATCTCAATAACAAAGCACCCCACCCCTCCCTAACCCTAACACCCTCACCCAACCCCCCCTCAACTTAGCCCACCCAAACCTACCTCAACCTAACCCAACCCAAGTCACCTCAACCTAACCTCACCCTCCCCACCCTACCCCAATGTCAACACCAACCCACCCGCCCTTACCCACTTCAACCCATCCCACCCCAACCTAACCTAACCTAACCCACCCCACCCCAACCCACCTCAACCCACCCCACCCCAACCTAACCCACCTCAACCCCACCCCACCCCACCCCACCCCACCCCAACCCCAACCCTTAACCAACCACTCTCTCCGCACAAACAACACGTCGCCAAGAGAGGGAGAGAGAGAATACCTCTAACCAACCCCACAGCTTCCGCGGGGACAGACTGAGCTCCTCGCCCCAAGAACCTCAGCGTCACACCTCCTGTATTCTGCGGGAAATGGGGCGGGGTGAGATAACGAGAAGTCACTCACGGACGCTTCTGTCGCTTATGTCAGGTCGCCGTTTGCGTCACATCTCGGCTCGGAGGGAGAGGGGGAGGGAGAGGGAAGGAGAGGAGAGGGGGAGGAAGGAGGGAGGGAGGGAGAGGATAAGGGGAGGGAGGGAGGAGAGGGATAGGGGAGAGGGAGGGAGGGAGAGGAAGGGAGGGAGAGAGAAGGGGGTAGGAGAGGGAGAGAGAGAGGGAGGGAAGAGGAGAGGAGGAGGAGAGAGAGAGAGAGAGAGAGAGAGAGAGAGAGAGAGAGAGAGAGAGAGACAGAAAGAGAGAGAATGAGAGACAGAGACAGAGACAGAGGGAGGACAGACAGAGACATGCAGACAACCAAAAAACTGAGAAACAAAAACGAACAGAAACAAAAATCAGAAACAGAAACAGACAAGGAGAGAAAGAGACAGAAACGCCGATAACAAAAGGGGTAGAGAAAGGCCCAAGGCAAGAGCGACCTGCAGACCCACGGGCGGCGGGCAACGTCACTTAGGAAAAAGGGGTGTGGCGCCCAACAGTTCTTCCTGAATAAAAAATCAATTCCGTCAAGATAAATCAATGTGCTAACTACCTTTTAATGTGATTAATTGCTGCTCTGTTGTTGTTTTTAGATTTTCAGTGACGTTTGCTTAAAAATGCGATATCTGTATCTTATTTTTAGCAGCTTACGTGTCAGAAGGAAGTCTGTAATGCTTCAAAATAGATCGCAAATAGTTTTCTTTTTTTCTTCTTATCTCTTATCATCATCATCCTATTTATCACGAGAAAGAAATGCGAAAATCCCTCACTAATGATTGTCCCATCATTGCCTCTAATCCCTTTATAAATGCGATGAATGCGATTAGCAATATTAATTGGGATTATACCTCGATTAATGGCGAACGTTCAGTCATCTCCAACCGTTATTAGCGCCGTTAACATTGCTATCCGATTTTTACAAAAGCCAATGACCTCTTTACGTTTAATTCCACGGCATATGCAACAAGCCATGTGAAGCTAGAGTTATGTCAACCCTTTCGGTAAGTCAATAATTAAATTTCGTCGCGATAATGATGATAATATTCGCGCTTAATAATTACTACCATGCACCGCCTTCGCTG
>NC_091590.1:1537542-1540042 GCF_042767895.1 Penaeus vannamei
TCTCTCTATCTATTTCTCTCTATCTATCTCTCTCCTTCTCTCTCTCTCTCTCTCTCTCTCTCTCTCTCTCTCTCTCTCTCTCTCTCTCTCTCTCTCTCTCTCTCTCTCTCTCTCTCCTTCTCTATCTATCTTCTCTCTCTCTCTCTATCTATCTATCTATCTATCTATCTCTATCTATCTATCTTCTCTATCTCCCTCTCTCTCTCTATCTATCTATCTTTCTCTCTCTCTGCCTGTGTGTCTGTCTGTTTGTCTGATAAAAAAAGGAGGAAGAGGAGGTGGAAGATAAATAAAAAGAAGAAGGAAAAGGAGGAGACGGAGAAGAAAAGATGAAAAACAAAGAAAAAACAATGAAAAAGAAGAAGTAGAAGAAGATGAGATGGAAAAAGAAGTAGTGGTAGAAGTAGAAAAAGAAGACGAAGATGAAAAGCTTTTTAGGTGTTATAGCCGCGCACTAACAACAAACATCGAGACCTGTTTAGAAGTGCGAGAGGGGGAGACGAGGGAGAGAGAGAGAGAGAGAGAGAGAGAGAGAGAGAGAGAGAGGGAGGGAGGGAGGGAGGAGGAGGGAGGAGAGAGAGAGAGAGAGAGAGAGAGAGAGAATGAGAGAGAGAGAGGGAGAGAGAGAGAGAGAGATAGAGGGAGGGAGGGAGGGAGAGAGAGAGAGAGAGAGAGAGACAGACAGACAGACAGACAGACAGACAAACAGACAGACAGAGACAAAGAGAATGAGAGATGGACATGAAGAGAATTCACAAGAAGAAGGAGAGAGAGAGAGAGAAATAGAGAGAGAGAGAGAAAGAGGGAGAGACAGGAAGGCAGACAGTCAGATAGAGAGATAGAAATAGAAGAATAAGAGAGGTGCAAAGATAGGAGAGAGAGAAAAGAGAGAGTGACTGGCAGGCAGACAGATAGCCAGAAAGAGAGTTGCAAAGGTAGGAGAAAGAGAGAGAGAGAGACAGAGGCAGCCAGGCAGAGAGATAGAAAGAAAGAGAGAGAGGTGCAAAGATAGAAGAGAGAGAGAGAGAGAGATGCAGAAGGTGCTAGACAAACAAACAGATAAAAAAAAGAGAGAGATAAGAGACAGAAACCGAACCTAGAAACAGACATCGCGAGATAGGAAGAGAGGAGAGAGAGAGAGAGAGAGAGAGAGAGAGAGAGAGAGAGAGAGAGAGAGAGAGAGAGAGAGAGAGAGAGAGAGAGAGAGAGGGAGAGACAGGCACGCAGGCAGACAGACAGACATACAGACAGATAGAGACATCAAAGAAAGAGAGGTACAAAGATAGGGGATAGAAAGAGAGAGAGAGATGCAAAGGCAGAAGGTGATAGACAAACAAACAGATAAATAGAGAGATAAGAAACAGAAACCCAACCTAGAAACAGCCATCGAGAGATAGAAAAGAGGAGAGAGAGAGAGAGAGAGAGAGAGAGAGAGAGAGAGAGAGAGAGAGAGAGAGAGAGAGAGAAGAGAGAAAGAAAGACACCGTTCTGTTTACATTGAGAAGTCATCAAAACAAGCTAAGGGGGGGCGGGGGGTGTCACGTGTCAAGGCCTCTGTCAAGGGCGTCTATTCGGGTCTGGCGAGCTGTCCTTTTTGAGTGACAGGGATCGGGAAAGGGCAGGAAGGGTGGAAGGGTCAAGTGTGGGTTGGGTGGGGGGGGAGGGGGTTGTTGATGGATTTTTGGGTTGGTGGGGAGGGGGTGAGTTAGGGGGATTTTGGGTTGGTGGGGAGGGGGTGGGTGAGTTAGGGGGGAATTTTGGTGGGTTGGTGGGGGGGTGACTTAGGGGGGACTGTTGGTGGGTTGGTGTGGGAGGGTTGTTGGTAGGATTGGTTGGGGGTGGGGGGTTGTGGAAGGGGTTGTTAGTAGTTTGTGGGTTGTTGGTGGGTTGGGTGGGGTTGTGGGTTTTGTGGGCGTGGTGGATGGGTTGGTAAGGCGTAGGTAGGAGTGTGTAGTAGGGTTGGTAGGGGGGAGGGGGTTGTGTCTGGATAAAATTGTTTGTGTTTAGTTGTATGTCTGGATATATGTGTGAGTATATGTGTTTGAAAGTGTTGATGGTAATGTAGGTCTGTGTGTGTGTGTGTGTGTGTGTTTGAGTGTATGTGCAATATAGATATCTTTATGCAATAATATTATGCATGCTTGTTTCAATAATTCTGGAAAATCTACAAATAACCCTATACCTACCCCCCCACCCCCACCCCCTCCCATACACACACACACAAAATAAAAACATAAAAAAAAATAAATGAACAGAAAAAAAATAATTAAGAAAAAAATAATGAATTAATTAAGAAAAAAATTAGCGAAGGATTTATTCGCAACCCACGAGTCTTCAAGGAATCCGAAGACCTTTTAAATAAATCACACAAGACCTGGATCTTAGGATAGCCTTACCGCCTCTTACACACTAAGGGGGTCTTTGTGGCTCAAGGTCCTTGCATCAGGCTCGCGTCACACCTCCAGGGGGCCCTCGGCAATTCGTTCAACTTATCACAAAC
>NC_091590.1:1547542-1552456 GCF_042767895.1 Penaeus vannamei
CACCAAGAAAGAAAAAACTCCTCCCCCAGATGTACCGTCCCCCTTCTCAGCCCCCTCCCACATCCTCCTCCCTCCCCAACCTACTCCCTCTCTTCCTCTCTCTCTCCCCACTCCACCCCTCCCCCTTCTCATCCCCCTTCCCCATCCCCCCATCCTCCCCATCCAAGATCCCTCCTCCTCTCTCTCTTCCTCCCCTCTTCCTCTCCTCCCCCCCTCACACCATCCTCCTCCTCCACCCCTCTTTCCCTCCCCACTCCTCAATCCCCCCTCCCACCATCCGCCTCCTCCCACTCCACCCACTCCTCCCCTCCCCACTCCTCAATCCCCCCACTCCCCCCACCCCCTCCCATCCCTCAAAAAACTCTCCCCGCTGATAACAAGTCGAAGCCAAGACGTCTGGAGGATGCAGAGGGATATCAGGAAGAAGGATGAGAGTGGTGTCACGGGCATCATCGTCTTGTGAGGATGGGGGAAGGAGGAAGAGGGGGAGGAGAAGGAGGAGGGGGAAAAGGAGGAGGAAGAGGATGGATGCAGGAGAAGGAGGAGGAAGAGGATGGATGGATGGATGGATGGATGGAGGAGGAGGAGGAGGAGGAGGAGGAGGAGGAAGAGGAAGCGGAGGAAGAGGATGGATAGGGAGGGATAGATGGAGGAGGAAAGGAGGATGGGATGGGAGATAGCATGGATGGAGGAGGAGAGAAGTTAAGGAGGAAAAGGGTATGAGGAGGAGGAAGAGGGAAGAGGATGGGGGAAGAATGAAGGAGGAGGAGGAGAAGGAAAGGGAGGAAAGAGAAACGGGGAGGGGTGGGAGGTAAGTGTTAAGAAGGAAGAATAGGAATACAAGAGGAGGAAGAAGAAATGATAATAGAAGTGAGACGAGTAAGGGGAAAAAAGGAGAAGGAAAGAAAAGAAAAGTTAGCTACAGGATAGGAAAGAAAGGAAGATCAGAGAGGCAAAATGGAGGAGAAAGAAGGGAGATTAGAGAAGCAAGCCCCTCCTCCCTCCCTCCACCCCCTCCTCCACCCCCTCCTCCTCCAATTGCAACATATGAATGGTAACAGAAGCAACATGTGCACGACGACAACTGCAACACACGAATGAAAACAGACACGTAAAACAGCGGAGAAAACAGCTGCTTAAGCCTATTAAGATCAGCTGACGAGGTGCAAAACTCACGCGCAAAAAAAACTCTACGGAAGTAACACATAACATTTCACTTGAACAGGAAAATTGCACACTAATTTTATTCTGTTTTCTATTTTTTGCGATCGGTTTCTTATTTTTGTTTATTTTTTGAGATAGAGGATAGATGGATATTTTTTTTATGTGAGTTACTTTGTTTATTTGTTTTGTTTTTTTCCTTTGAATGCAGTTGTCTTATAACGATTTCTCTGTGAGGATAGGCAGAGGGTCAACCAGCGGTCTCTCTGTAATGGACATTTCCTCATTACTGAAGCAGCCTGTCCCTCATAGCCCCCTCCTCCCGCCCTCCCCACTCACCCTCACAACACCCCTCCCCAGTCTCCCCTCGATCTCCTACCTCCCCACTCACCCTCTCTCTCTCTCCTCTCACTCGCACTCTCTCTCTCCCCACCTCCCCACTCACTCCCCCTCTCTCTCTCCCCATTCCCCACTCCCACCCTCTCCCCTCCCCCACTCACGGTCACTCTCTCCCCCTCACTCCCCCACTCCCGATTCCCTCTCTCCTCCACCCCTCCCCCACTCACACTCTCCTCCCTCATTCCCCCTCATCCCTCCCCCCACCCTCCCCCACTCATTCTCTCACTCCCCCCCAATCCCCCCTCATATTCTCTCTACGTCCCATTCCCTATCCCCCCTCCCCCTCCCCGACTCTTCCTTTCACTCCCTCCCCCTTCCCCCACTCACTTTCTCCCCCCTCAATCGTCTATTTTTACGTCTCTTGTGCCCCTATCGTTCTCTTGATTCCTTGATATTTCTATTTTCTCTTTACCCCTTTTCGTCTCTTATCTCTTTGATATTCATATATTTCTTTTCTCTTTTTGCCTCTCATTTTGTTCTGAGCAGAGACAGAAATATTTATACTTTTTTTTGCCTCTCATTTATATATATATATATATATATATATAGAGAGAGAGAGAGAGAGAGAGAGAGAGAGAGAGAGAGAGAGAGAGAGAGAGCAGAGAGCTGAGAGAGAGAGAGAGAGAGAGAAAGAGAGAGAGAGAGAGAGAGAGAGAGAGAGAGAGAGAGAGAGAGAGAGAGAGAGAGAGAGAGAGAGAGAGAGCGAGGGAGAGAGAAAGGGAGCGAGAGAGAGAGAGAGAGAGAAAAAAAGAGATAGACAGAGAGAGAGAGAGAGAGAGAGAGAGAGAGAGAGAGAGAGAGAGAGAGAGAGAGAGAGAGCGAACGAAAGAAAGAAAGAAAGAAAGAGAAAGACAGACCGACAGAAAGAAAAAGAGAGATTGAAAGAAACACAGAAAGAGACCGAGAAAAACTAAGAGAAAAAAAAGACGGATAAAGAAATAAGAAGGAGAACGAGAACGAAATTGAGATATCGACCGTTATGCCCAATACGTGACGGGGCAATAAACAGCTCTATGCTAAGGAGTGACACAGCATCACCGACCCCGCCATATTGACATGGACCTTCGGGTACGCATACGAGCTGCATATCTCGATAATCTCATTTATTTCGTTATTTAAGAGGGAAAAAAAGGGTTAATTCTTCAGCAATGAGGTTCTTTCTTTAAGTTCCTAAAGGTGATTTCATTGATTAAGGAGCCTCATGGATCTATGAGGATGGAGAAGGGTTTAAGTCGTCTGCGTAATTCAGCTAACTGGCAACTGTGGCCGACTGATTGTATAATCCAGTTTTACATTTGCAAGGTAAACAGTGCAGCGGTAACCTAGCAACCGGCTGGACGCTCTTGCTCTCACTCTCTCTCGCTCTCTTTCTCTCTCTTTCTCTCTCGCTCTCGCTCTCTTTCTCTCTCTCTCTCTCTCTCTCTCTCTCTCTCTCTCTCGCTCTCGCTCTCGCTCTCGCTCTCTCTCTCTCTCTCTCTCTCTATTTCTATCTCTATCTTTCTATGTCACTATCTCTCTTATCTGTCTCTATTCTCTCTCTCTTCCCCTCTCTCTCTCTCTCTCTTTCTCTCTCTCTCTCTCTCTCTCTCTCTCTCTATTCTCTGTCTCTCTATCTTTCTCTCTGTCTGTCTCTCATTCTCTCTCTCTCCCCCCCCCCTCTCTCTCTCTGTCTCTCTCTCTCTCTCTCTCACTCACTCACTCTTTTTCTTTCCCCTTTTCTCTCTCTTATCCAATCAGTCATTTACTCACTTACTCTCCCAATCACTCTTTCTCCAGAAAAAGTAAATAAATAAACAAATAAATAAATCACAGCAACCTTTGTCTTCGGAAGAACAAATACCGTTAAACGTTTAAAGAAACCTTACAAGACACTTAAGTTAAGTAATCTCTATTTGTCTCTTCCTTTCTTTCATTTGTCTTTGTCTACATATTCATCATCGTATCGGTTCTCTCTCTTATACTCTTTCTATCTTTCATTATCTCCATCTTTCTGTCTCTCTATTCGTTGTGTGTCTTTCTTTCTATATGTCTTTCTTTTTCTCTATCTGTCTATCTTTCTATATGTTTCTTTTTTCTCTATCTCTTTATATTTTTTCTCTATCTCTAACTTTCTTTCTCTCTATCTCTTTCTCTGTCTATTTGTTTCTCTCTATCTTTCTTTCTCTGTATCTATTTTTCTCTCTCTATTTCTTTCTCTCTGTCCTCCTTGTCTTCCTTTCTCTCGATCTTTATTTATCTTTCTCCTCCCACCGTTCTATCTTTATCTTAAATCGTTCTTTCTCTCCCTCTCTCATCCTCTACATATCTCCATCTCTCTCTCTCTCTCTCTCTCTCTCTCTCTTTCTGTCTGTCTGTCTGGTCTGTCTGTCTGTCTCTCTCTCTATCTCTATCTCTCTCTATCTCTATTCTCTATCTCTCTCTGTCTCTCTCTCTCTATCTATCTATGTCACTATCTTCTGTCTGTCTCTTTCATTCTCTCTCTCTCTCTCTCTCTCTCTCTACATCTCTCTCATCTCTCTCTCTCTCTCTCTCTCTCTCTCTCTCTCTCTCTCTCTCTCTCTCTCTCTCTCTCTCCTCTCTCTCTCTCCTCTCCCTCTCCCTCCCTCTCTCTCTCCCTCTCCCTCTCCCTCTCCCTCTCCCTCTCCCTCTTCCTCTCTCTCCCCCCTCTCCCTCCATCCATCCCTCTCTCTCTCTCTCCCTCCCTCTCTCTCCCTCCCTCCTCCTCCCTCCCCTTCTCCTCCTCCCTCTCCCTCCCTCCCTCTCCTCCCCCTCCTCCCTCCCTCCCTCCCTCCCTCCCTCTCCCTCTCCCTCTCCCTCTCCCTCTCCCTCTCCCTCCCTCCCTCCCTCTCCCTCCTTCCCTCCCTCCCTCCCTCCCTCTCCCTCTCTCTCTCTCCCTCTCTTTAAGTCAATGAACCAAGAGCGGCTTCGAACAACAGGACATGCACAGCTAAGCACAGTCACTCACTCAGTCACACGTAATGGTCATGTTCCCACATTTGGATAAACAGGAAACACATTATAACCAGGAGTTGTTGGTCATGCCACATTAATTCATTATATCAAAGGATGCTTTTCATTTAAAGGTCGTATTTTTATTAGGAGGATATAGGGATGATATGTATAAAGTATCGATGAAAACTTGATTAGATTAATTAAATGGATGTAGAGAAAGATATTTATATGATTTTTTTGTGCTTTATGTTATTGAGTGTTGGGTTCCGTCAAAGCGATATAGTGAAAAGTATAGTTTTTTTTCAGTCGATATAGAGAGATATATAATTTCTAGATCGATTCTATCACGAAAGGTCTTACTTTTCAATACAATATAAAAAAGGTAGTTTATGTTACATACGG
>NC_091590.1:1552956-1562956 GCF_042767895.1 Penaeus vannamei
AAAAAAAAAAATATATATATATATATATATATATATATATATATATATATGTGTGTGTGTGTGTGTGTGTGTGTGTGTGTGTGTGTGTGTGTGTGTGTGTGTGTGTGTGTGTGTGTGCGTGTGTATTTATGTATACTTGTCTGTGTGTGTTTATAATCATCATCCATCTCCATTCTCCTCTCTTTCTCTTTCTCCCCAAACATACATGAAATAAGCTCACAAGGACGCCGTCGACCCTTGCCTCCTCCCTCGTCCTCAATTATCTCTCTTTTTATTTACTTTTTCTTTTTTTCATACTTCCTTCCAAACCAGGAAGAGAACAATAACAAAAGAATCTATTGTTATGACCCTCCCATCCCATAAGACAATTCAATCCTCTTTAAATGGGATTCTAGATGCGTTTTTGTTTATAGAGTCCAGGAAGAGAACAATAACAAAAAAAATCTATTGTTATGAACCTTTCATCCCAAAAGACAATTCAATCCTCTTTAAATGGGATTCTAGATGCGTTTTTGTTTATCGAGTCCAGGAAGAGAACAATAACAAAAAAAATCTATTATGAACCTCTCATCCCATAAGACAATTCAATCCTCTTTAAATGGGATTCTAGATGCGTTTTTGTTTATAGACTCGACTCGCCGTAATCCCATTGGTTCGGAATCCAATGCGAAGAATTAGATTCCTCTAGCGAAGGACTTAGGACTGAATCCTATTGGCTTGGCTTTCCCGCCCGCCCGATACCTCTTCTCTGGCTCCGACCCTACAGCTGGGAGGATACTTATCGAGTCTATATTATTTCTTCAGGTGAGGGACGCTCTTTCAGTCTCTCGCTGTCCTCGTCTCTTTTTTTATTATTTCCCCTTCTTTTTATCCTTGTTTTTTCGAATCCTGCGTTTTTGTTTTTGTTAGTCTGTCTGTCTTTCTGTCTATCTGTATCTCTTCCTTTCTCTCTCTCTCTCTCTTTCTCTCTCTCTCTCTCTCTCTCTCTCTCTCTCTCTCTCTCTCTCTCTCTCTCTCTCTCCCTCTCTCCCTCCTTCCCTCCCACCCTCCTTCCATCCCTCCCTCCCACCCTCCCTCCCTCTCTCATCTCCTTCTCTTCCCTTCTTTATCTGTTTTCTTCTTCCTCGACGACCCTCTCCTCCAAGACAAACAGGATAGTCGAGCCTGTGATCACTTTTCCAGAACATTCGATGCAACTCCGCTCCGACGTCCTTTCATGAGATTGCACTCCTTCCGAAATTCCTGATCACAATGAAAATGATGGATTTGTATAAGCAAGAGAGAGAGGGTTAGTGAGAAAGAAAGGGGTGGAAAGAGAAGGAAGGGAGGAGGAGAGAGAGGGGGGGGGAGGAGAGAGAAGGGGGGGGAGAGGGGGCAAGGAGAGAGAGGGGGGAGGAGAGAGAGAGGGGGAGGAGAGAGAGAGGGGAGGAGAGAGAGAGAGAGGGGGAGGAGAGGAGAGAGGGGGAGGAGAGAGAGAGGGGGAGGAGAGAGAGAGAGAGAAAGAGAAAGAGAAAGAGAGAAAGAGAGAGAAAGGAAGACAGAGAAAGAGAGAGAGAGAGAATGACAGGGAGACAGAATAACAGAGAGTGGGGGAGAGCAAAACCGAAAGCGAGACAAAGTCACAGAAACAAACAAACAACCAAACCTAACTTAAAAACAAAAACAAGAACCTGTATTCTAAACCCAAAAATACCCCCCCCTCCCCCCCATCACTCAGACTTCGTCACCCATTCACAAACACAGCAAAAGGTGCGCGTACAAACTCATATTTTCCTTGTCATACCATCTCTGTCTTGTCTCTGAAGGCCTGTCACGGCGTCCAGTTGACAGCACGTGGGAGGTAAGGAACATAGAGAGGGTCTGGGTACCTTTTCATGCCCAGGAAATTCGTCAGAGGGTATTTCTGCACTTTGGGAATGGGCAGTTGGGTAGTTTGGCATTGTGTGGTGGTTAGTTATAAATGTGGTGGTGATTGTGGTGGTGGCGGTGGTGGTGGTGGTGGTGGTGGTGATGATGATGATGATGATGATGATGATGATGATGATGATGATGATGATGATGATGATGATGATGATGGTTGTAACGATTTAAAAATATATATTTTATGATAATAGTAATAACAATAATGCTAGCAATAATAATAATAATGCTAGCAATAATAAAAAAAATAATAGTAATAATAATGCTAACAACAACAATGATAATGATAAAAAGTAATAATAATAATAATAATAATAATAACAATAATAATAATAATAATAATTATAACAATAATAATAATAATAATCGTTCATACGCATAACGGAAAAAAACAAAGACATACATTTAAAAAACAAAGACATACATGCTACCTGCACTTCCAAAAAGAGTGTAAATTCCACCACGACTTGAAAACCTTTGACAAAATCTTTTAAGGAGATGAATGTATTTCTTGATTTCTTCTTCCTCCTTTCTTTGTATGTTTCTACTTTTGTGCTCTCTCTCTCTCTCTTCTTCTTCTTCTTCTTCTTCTCTCACCTCTCTCTCTCTCCCTCTCTCTTTCCTTCTTCTTCTTCTTCTTCTTCTCTCTCTCTCCCTCTCTTTCCTTCTCCATCTTCTCTCTCTCTCTCTCCCTCTCTTTCCTTCTTCTTCTTCTTTCTCTCTCTCTCTCTCTCAAAGTTTGGCGACCCCCTTTCCATTAATTATCACCTGTGGTCTGATAAAATATTTGCTGTCTATATCAGTTACGTGTATTATTTTCTTTTGTTTTTACTTATTAAACCAATTGCTTATTAAACCAATTTCGAGAAAGAAAATCTCTTAATCCGGATTTATACTTATATTTTCGTATTTTGGCAACGGCACTCGAACGCCATTGTCTCTGTGGGGCTGGCTGTGTGTGTTCAAGACCCACGAATATTTACGGCTGTTGCGCTGTGTCTAAAAGCAAGATATGACGATGAGGAAATAGGAGACTAGAATACATTAACGCTGATGAATATTTGGCTTATATATTCAATGGGGTGTTTCCGCTGCGTGTTGACGGGGGTTGTGTAGTCGATTTTGTTCTTCGTTAAATCCGGCTTGCATTTTCGAGAAAACAAGCGAAGGATATCGACCTTTTTTGGTATTTTTTTTTTACCTTCAGTGACAATGATTGGGAGGGAGGGGAAGAGAGCAGGTATGAATTCGTGTAATGATAGCGATTAAAACTAATTGTAATTAGACTTGAGTGCACATGATGAAGGGCAAGAAATAATGACTTTTTTAAACGATAACCCTCCCCCCTCCCTCCCTTCCCCCTCCCCCAAATTAAAAAGACCGAAACGATATAAAAAAAAAAGAGAACAAATCCTTCAACCGAACTATATGATAGTGAGAAATATCTTATTCTTTTTTACGTTTTTATTTTCGTTCACGCACCATTACGCCATTAAGGTAATAAGAAAATACAAGTAACCCCGGCCACTCCCCCATGTAAACAACGCAGTGTTACCAGATCCCACGAGAGGAGGGGATACCACGCTGCCACCAGGGAAAAAAAATCAAATGTTACCAAAACTCTCTGTTAAGATGACGCTGAGAGACACATTCCCTCGCTCGTATACATCTTTCTCATCTTTCGTAAATATTTCCAATTCTCCGAGACAATTTGGGCGATTGCTAAAGGCGTGAAATGAGTTATTTGTCGCATACGAGGAGATGCACTGCAGACTCCCGCGTTGGTGGGGCTTCCAATCAGTCAGTGTCACGCAGGAGGCAGTAGGAGGAGGTTGTTTGTTTGTTTGCTCGACTACCGTGGTACTTTAAAGGGAAAACATTTGTTTGTCCTTTTATTCATGTGTGTATGTGTGTTTGCGTGTGCGTGTGCGTGTGCGTGTGCGTGTGTGTGTGTGTGTGTGTGTGTGTGTGTGTGTGTGTGTGTGTGTGTGTGTGTGTGTGTGTGTGTGTGCGTGTGTGTGTGCGTGCGTGTACGTGTGTGTGTGTGTATAAGCGTGTGTGCGAGTTGTTATTGTTTTTGTTTTATATATTTGTCATAATCATTGTTATTTTGTTGTTATTATTACAGATATTATTATTGTTATTATCATTATCAGTATTGCTATTATTATGATTATTTATCACTGCTGTAATAAGGATTATCATTTCCGTTTGGAGAGAGCAAAGTGGATAGAAAAAGTAACATTGTTATTATTTTCATATATAATTTTGCAGAAAAACGAAATTATAGCGAAATGTATGTTTGTCTGTATGTGTGTGTGTATGTACATGTGAGTGCATGTTTCTACGTATAGGTAAGTGAGTTTCTATTTATGCATGTGTGTGTCTTTGGGAATATATTTATACATGTGTGTGTGTGTGTGTGTATGTGTACGCAGGAAATATATTACACAGCTGTTGGCAATAGTTCGGCGAATCAGCTGATTGGCCGTTATTATTATCCTGAAATATTTGGGCCAATATTATTTTTTTTACTGATAATTGTCTGACTTCCAATGCCAGCAATGGAATGAGGGCGTAGAGCTCAACTAATTGAAAGAAACGAGTATATTAATGTCTGTGCGGAAATAGAGTGTGTCTGTTTGATTGTATGTGTTTGCGTGTGTGTGTGTGTGTGTGTGTGTGTGTGTGTGTGTGTGTGTGTGTGTGTGTGTGTGTGTGTGTATGTATGTGTGTGTGCATTTGTGACTGTGTGCGTGTGCATTTGTAAGTGTGTATGTGCATTTGTGAGTGTGTGTGTGTGTGTGTGTTTGTGTGTGTGTGTGTGTGTGCATTTGTGTGTGCATTTGTGTGTGTGTGTGTGTGTGTGTGTGCATTTGTGTGTGTGTGTGTGTGTGCATTTGTGAGTGTGTGTGTGTGTGTTTACGTGTGTTTACGTGTACACGCACGTCCATACGTCCATCCGTATATACGTGAACATACACACATAATCATATATGCTTATATACTCTGCTTTACAAATAAAGCTAAATATTCTCTGTCCCATCCCTCTTGACCTACCCCCAAGATGCATCTTTGACCACGCCCCCTACGAGCTATGACCAGCGACCACGCCCCCCTTTCCTCCCAGACTAACTCCTCCTCTCTCTCTCTCTCCCGCAGGTCCACCAGGATGTTGCAGGACAGCGAGATGCCCGGGTTCTTCAAGGACTACTTCAGGGTCATCCGGAAGTCGGTCTCCAACGACGAGTTCAACCAGTTCTCGAAGCTCAAGACGGACGCCGAGCGAGTCAGGTTCATCTTCAACCTTCCCGCCGCGCACGAGATTGACATCCAGACTTTTTACAAGGGCAAATCCGAGAAAGAGGCCATGGAAAAGAAGGAGGCTGGAAACAAGCTCTTTGGGAGAAAGAAAAATATGGAGGCACTTAAATTATACAGCCAGGCGGTGGTACATGCACCTGTGCCGACGGGTAAATATTGGAGGTTAATCAGTTGAGTAACCCTCCCGGCCGTGCGCCATGTTGTCACACCCAAACTAACGTTCGTCGTTGTGGCGAATCCGACCCCATGAATCCGGTCCCTAGACGAACGCGTTGCGCTCCCGAGGTCGCACAGAGGAAACTGGTGTTATTCGCACACTACACTTGTCCGAATTTGTGTCTGTGGCTCTTAGGTCACCTGTTTTTATTCAGTGTATACTGTATATATGTACATATAAATCTATATGTGTGTGTTGTGTTTATATATTTATATTTATATATATATGTTTATATGTATATATATGTATATATATACATATATATGTATATATATATAAAATATGAATGTATGTATATATAGATAGATAGAATGAGATAGATGTTTATATACAAATATATATAAAGACATACACACACATACATATATATGTGTGTGTATGTGTGTGTGTAAGAGAGAGAGAGAGATAAACAGACAGGTAGACATAAAAAGAGGAATACAGATAAATAGAAAGACAGAGAAAGAGTGAGATGGAAAGTCACAAACATAACCACAAAATCTAAGAATAGAGAAGAAAAAAGATAAGAAAACGCATTGTTACACACTCACCGCACATGCATGCAACAAGCATTCATTCAATCAACAAGGACAACCCCCCCCCCTTTCAAATAATAACAATACATTAATAACCATCATAATAAAACACTCTCCCTCTAACAACCAATTCTAACCAACTCCCTCTTTTTGGGTCGTTTGTGCACCTCTAAACCCCTAACACACAGACTGCCTGTTATATGAGCGTTGGGCAGTGTGTTAAGTGTCCCTGGCGAGCTGTGTCTCCGATCTCAGACCCTGAGGGAGGGAAGCACAGGGGCTTAGTGTTCCCGGTGGCTTGGAAACGGTTCATTACTTATGGCATGTTCAAGCTTCGATCTGTGCTTATTCCTTTTTTTTTTTTTATTTATTTATTTTTTTTTTTGGCGTGATGTGTGTTTGTACGTATATGTTTGTATGTTTAGATATGTATGTGTGTATACATACATATACATATCTATTTGTATATACATACATACAACCACGTATCCATGGCATTATTGAATTTACCTAATTTCTATTCTTGTAGTGACTAAAACAAGAAGGATGTAAATAATCACGAGTATATATATACATATATATATATATATATATATATATATATATATATATATATATATATATATACATATGTAAGTGTGTGTGTAAGTCTTTTTTCACTAAGAAACTCGTGCTTCTTAAATCCCTTCTTCTATTCCTACTTTTATTTTTACTTTTACACTTATTGTCTTGTAGTCAATCACTATCGTAGAATTTTATAGTAGTAGTAATTTTCATTCTTTTTCTTTTGTAGTCAGTGTAGATGCCATATTTCCATTTTTTTCTCTTTTTTTTTCTTCTTCTTTGTCTTTGTAGAATCGATGGCTCTTGTAGTAGCATGGCAATTATGGCTTTCAAAAATATGGCTTAATATTCACATGCGATGGTTAAATACTTCTGTCTGGTTAACTAAACGATTAATGCGAAGTCTAATTTGATAATGTACAGACACTGCTTTGAAGTCATACATAGACACGTCTGCACACACACACACACACACACAAGTAAGCAAATAAACACACACAGACACATAAGCACGCACACACACACACACACACACACACACACACACACACACACACACACACACACACACACACACACACACACACACACACACACACGCACACAAACGCACATAAACTCCCACACAAGTACACAAACACACACACACACACAAACACAAACACATAAACTCACACACACCTACCCATAAAAAAAACTATAAAACCTCAAATAAAAACAATAAAAAAAACATATAATAGAAACCCAACACTCACACACCATCAGACATCCCCCAGAAGCACGGTAGCCACCCCTAGGGCCGTACGAGCACCCACTAACACCCCTCCCCTGGATCATTCCCTTACAGAGGAATGCGCTGACCCCAAAAAGATGACCTTGTATGCCATCTGCCTCGCCAACCGGTCAGCGGCGCTTTTCCACCTGAAGGAGTTCTACTACTGTATCAAGGACATTGACGAAGCGCTGGAGCACCATTATCCCAGGGTGAGTTGGAGGGTGTGTGGGTTAGGAGGAGAAGGAGGAGGGGGTGGAGGAAGATAAGAAGGAAGAGGAGGAGGAAATGTAGGTGGATGAAGATTAGAAGGAAGAGGAGGAGGAGGTGTAGGTGGAGGAAGAAGATGTGAAGGAAGAAGAGGAGCTATAGGTAGAGGAAGATGTGAAGGAAGAGTAGGAGGAGGAGGAAGAAGAGCTGTAGGTGGAGGAAGATGAGAAGGAAGAGGAGTTGTAGGTGGAAGATGTGAAGGAAGAGTAGGAGGAGGAGGAAGAGGAGCTGTAGGAGGAGGAGGAGGAAGAGGAGGAGGAGGAGGAGCTATAGGTAGAGGAAGAAGATGAGAAGGAAGAGTAGGAGGAGGAGGAAGAGGAAGAAGAGCTGTATGAGGAGGAGGTGTAGGTGGAGGAAGAAGATGTGAAGGAAGAATAGGAGGAGGGGGAAGAGGAGCTGTATGAGGAGGAAGAGGAGCTGTAGGTGGAAGAAGATGAGAAGGAAGAAGAGCTGTATGAGGAGGAGGAAAAGGAGCTGTAGGTGGAGGAAGAAGAAGAGGAGGAGGAGGAAGAGGAGCTGTATGAGGAGGAGGAGTAGGAGAGCCTGAAGCCTCCATCTCAAAGGGTGGTCTTGTCAGTAAGGTTTTCCATCGGGATTCACGTAGAATTGCTCACCAACAGCTGTGGTTGGAGTCGCGGGCGAAATGGAGGCTAAAAAGTCCTCTTGTCTCGTGAATTTTGCATTTGATGAAAGATTGATGTTTTGAGAATTCGCATCAATTTTCTTTTCTATCTTCTTTTTTTTTTCTTTTTTTCTTTTCTTTTTTTTTTTTTTTTTTGAGGAGGGAGGGTCGTTAATCTTTTTTCATGTTCTTAGTGTCATTGTTGCATTCTTGTGATATCGAAATTTTCTTTTATTCTTCTTCTTATTATTATTATTATTATTATTATTATTATTATTATTATCTTTTTTTTTTTTTTATTTTTATTTTTTTATTTTTTTATTTTTTTGTCTTTGGTACATTTTTGTTACCATTCTTTTGATATAAATTTTATCTTCTCCAATAGAGCTGTTGCATTCTTCAGCTATTACAACGGGTTTGAATTCTTTAATAAATATAGATGATGATGATGATGAGGAGGAGGAAGACAATGATATTAACCATAATCATAATAGAATGATAATAATAACGATAATAATGATAAAATGATATAGATTTTATCTTCTCCAATATAGCTGTTGCATTCTTCTGCTATAGGTTTGGATTCATTAAAGTGCAAAATTTATGGTTATTCAGGATCCAATGCAATATTTCCCCTATTGCACCTTATCTCAATATTGAAGGATCAAGAAGATTTCATAGAAGGAGGGGAGAGGGGGGGAGGGGTAAAGGAGGGCATGGGAGAAGAAAAAATATATATCTTGATTTTTTTCTTCGTCAAGTCTTAGATATGTTAATATATGTTGTTTGTTTTAGAGATTTGAGTTCTGAGTGTTTTGCTTTTACAGTTTTTGGAAACGAGAAAGATAGATGAGGAGGAGGAGGAGGAGAAAGAGAAAGAGGAGGAGAATGGTGGTGATAATAATCATAATATAAATAATAATAATAATAAAGATAATAATGATAATGATTATGATAATGAAATGATAATGATACTAATTATGATAATAATGCGAAAGAAAATAATGATTGTAGTGATATTCACAATAATGTTAACAATGGTAACACTACTACTACTTCTAGTAGTTGTAGTAGTAATAGTAATAGTAATACAAATGATAACAATATTAGTAATGGCAATAATAGTAGCGATAGTAACAACAGCAGCAGCAACAGTATTAGTATTAGCAGTAGTAATAGTGATTGTGATAATAATAATAATTATTATTATTATGATAATAATGATAAAATATATAATAATAGTATTGATAAGAATAGGAATACGAATGATGATGATAATGATAATAATAATAATAATGATAATAATAATAATAATAATAATAATAATAATAATAATAATAATAATAATAATAATAACAACAACAACAACAACAACACCGCGCCACCGACTCTCACCCCCCCCCCCCCCGAGGCACCCCCAACCCCCTCATCCCTCATCCATCTGCCCCCAGGAACTCAAGCACAAATTGTACAAGCGGAAGGGTCGACTGCTCGTCAACATGCGGCAGTACGTGGATGCTCGGGAGGCCTATCGACAGGCCCTCAAGTGGTTAGACTGGGCCAAGGTCGAGCGGGAGAAGAGAATCGACCTGCAGGGCGATGTGCAAAAATGGCTGAAGATGTTCGAGGGTTCGAAAAACTTGGTGAATCATGGTGAGTCTTTTTTTGTTTTTGTGTTTTTTGGCTCTTATATGTGTTGATTTTTTATTTTGTCATTCATTTTTTTATTAATTTACTTTTATGTGTATTTTTCTTTTTTTCTTTCTCTCTCTCTCTCT
>NC_091590.1:1575456-1577956 GCF_042767895.1 Penaeus vannamei
CAAAGTGATGTACTTCAAATGCCACAAATGCCAAGGTCCATTGCCAGTCAACATTGCCCAGACAGTCATACCATTCTTCAAGTGCGACCGCTGTGGAGACCAGACAAATATCCTAGGAGCTCTGAAGAACTTGCAGGTACGAAGGTTGAATTTGTTTGATAGGGTGAGACAGTTAGATACTGGGGAGGAAATGCAGTTAAAGAATTGAAGAAAAATTTATAAAAGTATTTCTATTTTGGAAGATATATTTTATTTTTATCGCAGAATCAATTTTGATTCCTGTTATGGATATATTACTATTTGCTTTATATTTTTATTGTGATAGGCCTAAGTTTCATCTGTGAAGTTTATATTGAGTCTGTGTCAGTATTATGTTACCTCTTAAGGCAAATGACTTTTTATTTTTTTTTATTTTTTTCATCTTTAAAATTCACATAATTTTTTTTCTATAAACATCATTACTTAACATGTATCATCCTTTGTTAACCAAGTCATTGCTAAACTACCTCAATCTCTCTTGACAGAACACTGAGCAGACATTCAAGGCCGCATGTAAAGAGATGGAGACCTTCGACTTGGAGAAGGCAGAGTCTCTCCTTGTTGAGAACATGAAGCAACTGGATGCAGTCCTATACCCACCTTACAAGGACTACCACCTCACCCAGGAGGCTTACATGCGTTGCTGTCTCCACGCGGGCAACCACAGAGTAGGAGATCCCAAACCCGACCCCAAGCCTGAAGAATCCTAAGCTGGAAAATGGAGGAGAGCCATTCAAGGCAGTTTTTTTTTTTTAATTTCTTTTCTTTTTTTTCTAAGGATGGAAACAGCTTTACTTCCAAGGCTTGTCAATGGCCATGTGTTTTGTGAAAGTTACACATTTGTATATCAGGACAACTGTTATTATTGTAAGGTCAATAGGTGAAATGTTTCTACAAATCCTATATACAAAAGCACCATAGTTTTGACTAGGCTGCTGTGTATGTAGTAAAGTCTATTGAAATTAAAAGTCATTTATTACATTAAGGTAAAAGAAAAAGAAATGGTATTAGTTGTATTGCTTTGCTGAGCATGTTATTTGCTTAAGCGATTAAATAAGGTAACAAATTGGGTTTATTTCTTATGAAAGTCTTTAAGAAATATTAGAATTAAAAGTTACACATTATTCTTGTCCTGGAAGAGTGAATTTTCACTTGCATATATATGATAGTGTAATTTAAATGTATATTGTAAGATATTTCTTTTAGATTTTTTCTCTAAGAGTGGGTAGAGATAATATTTCCTGTCTATGGAATATTGCTATAAATCACTGACTGGCAATGTGTTTCCTTCAAACCTTGGATGAAACTGAGGGTGACCGTAAATATCTGTACATTTTTGTTACACGTGGTGGAGCAATGATGAGAGGATTTGGAGAATGCGGATGATAGTGTCAGTTAGACTGCTTTCTTAATGACCCAAGGAAAATTAATATCAATTAGGAAAACTATGATTAATTACCGGATGGCATAGTATTTTCCTCTTAAATTTTGACCCCGACTAAGGATCATTGTAAATGTTCATTCAGTGATTATGTGTGTATGAGAAATAAAGTAATAAGATTCGATTACACTATGATCATAGTTACAAAGCTCATGGCAGCTAAGAGTCGCACACAATAACTTTTTGATAAGGTCGAGACAGTGAGTGTCAAAAGAGTATTTATTCAACCATCAGAAACATATCGTATGTTGGTCAGTTTGGCTGATGTGTTTGAGAGAAGTTTCACACTGATAGAACAAAGACCGAAATCTCCCTAAAGTGAAAAAAAAGAGAACATCCAAGTTAGTCTCTGCCATAAGTTTTGGACATAAGCATTAGGGGATGGATAATTATAGACATTATGTCCTTTGTTTTTTTGCTAAATGCAGACAAAAGCAGGAGATAAAAATTCATTTTCTCCAGTAAAAGTTAATGGGAAGTAAAATTTTACATTAAAAAAAGAACCGATTACTGTGAAATAACGTGCCATACGGATGTTAACAAAAACTGACATTTGTTTTCTTCTTTTTCATTTTTCTTGTACGGTATTTAACCTCCCCCCCCCTTTTTTTTCCTCTCTCTCTTTTTACTTTTTTTGTAGTATCAATAATGATTAAGATAATGGTTGTATCAATACAAGACGAAGACGTATTGCAGAAACCTTGAACCTTTAACGATTTTTATTATCTGATGTCCTGTATGTATGATGAAGTACATAGGTCATAGGTCATTCTGTTTTTCATTCTCTTATATGTAGGTGTGTAGTCGGCAGTGTTTTTAGTGCCAAATGATTGTGTTGAGTATACCCTGTGCAATTTATAAGGTATGATGTTCTGCATTTGTGTCAGGATTGAGTGATGATATTATTATTATTTCATTTTTAAGAGTTATGTTTCATTATGAATCCTTTAAATTGTAGTGTCTCTGTATCATTTTTATTTTTCTGATTATTATTATGATTATTGTTAATATTTTTTTATT
>NC_091590.1:1597956-1602956 GCF_042767895.1 Penaeus vannamei
AGCGTTTTTGGAGGAATTTGGCTAAGTGTGCGAATTCATGTTCTTGTTCCGTGCATGTGCTTGTATGTGTGAGTGTGGACGAATGTGCCCGAGTGCGTGTGTGCGTGCATGTGCGTGCATGTGCGTGTGGTCGAATGGACATGTGCGTTTTCTTTGGTAATGATTCTTCGAGCTTAAATTTACTGACTTCCGGGTTAGGGAGAGAATTGTTGGAACAAATGTCACTCAGCATGTTTTTTTTTTGTTTTTTTTTTTGTTTTTTTGTGAGTGAATATTCCGGTATTTGGTTTTCTTTTCTTTTTTTTGTTTTATTTTGTTTTTGTTTTTTGATGAGTGAATATTCCGGTATTTGGAGAGGTAGATATACAGGCAAATAGGTATAGACATTAGGTAGATACGTAGATAGATAGATAGGTAGATAAGCAGGTAGAAAGAGAGAGCGAGAGAGACAAAAAAAAATGTAAAAATTTCTCATGGTGGAAAAATGCTCTCCCGTTTTTTATCTGTCTACTCCTCTCTCTCTCTCTCTCTCTCTCTCTCTCTCTCTCTCTCTCTCTCTCTCTCTCTCTCTCTCTCTCTCTCTCTCTCTCTCTCTCTCTCTCTCTCTCGGAGGCGGAGGACGAGGAGGGAAAGGACGAAGAGGAGGTGGAGGAGGAAGAGGAGGTGGAGGAGGAGGAGGCGGGAAAGAAAGAAGAAGAGGAGGGAGAGGAACAGGAGGTGGAGGAGGAGGAGGAGAGTGAAAATGAGGCGAGAAAGGAAGAAGAGGAAGAGGAGGTGGAGGAGGAAGAGGAGGAGAGTGAAAATGAGACTGCACACACTCTTCTCTCGCCTCCGGGCATTTCAACGTGTATATATCTTTAGCTGGTTATCTGTGGCCCATTTCTTTCTGGGCGGTACCGTGTCTGCCGTCGCTTGTCTGGCCATTCTATCTGTACCCTCGCTCGACAGGGTACATCTGCCTCACTGTCTTCGTGGCCAGTCTATTTGTACCCTCGTTGAGTCCTGTGCGGTGCGCCAGTCTCACTGATTAATTCTTTTGTCTGTACCTTATTTTTTGTGGGCGGTACGTCGCTTTCGCTATTTGATTAAACGCTCTATTTGTACCTTGGGTGGTACTTTAACCACTTTGACCACTCTATTTGTACCGTGAACAGTAGTTCACTTTAACTACTCTGACCACTCTATTTGTTGCTTGGATGGTTCTTCACTTTAACCACTTTGTTCGCTCTATTTGTACCCTGAACAGTCCTTTACATGAACCACTCTGACCACTCTATTTGTAGCTTGATCGGTACTTTACTTGAGCCACTCTTACCACTCTATTTGTACCTTGGGTGGTTCTTCACTTTAACCACTTCGACCACTCTATTTGTACCGTAGTTTTATACGGTACGCCACTTATCAATATTAGAAGTTCAGAACGGTACCTGCAAGACTGGTCATTCTGCTTGTACCTTAGTTTTGTACCCGACGTTCCTCTCACGGGTTAAATTGTCATTCCACCTGCACCCCGGTTTTATAGGGTACATCAGTTTTATTGTTTAATTTCTCGTTCTATTTGTACTCTAGAATTTATGTATGTCTGCCTCATGTTTCATTAATCATCATTCTTTCTCTAGCCTCGTTTTCTTTTCTTTTTCTTTTCTTTGTCTTCATTTCCTTCGTCTTTGTTTTTCTTTTTTGTCTTTATTTTCTTTGTCGTTGTTTTCTTTGTCTTCCTTTTCTTTGTTTTTTTCTTTATCCTCCTTTTCTTTTCTTTCTTGTATTGGTCTTCTTTTTCTTTTTGTCTTTGTCTTATTTTCCTTTGTCTTCCTTTTGACTTCTTTTTCTTTGTCTTCTTTTTGTCTTACATCAGACTGAGCATTCTTAGTTATAATTCCATAAAGCATTCGTTGAAATGTTTACATATTTACACTTTTCTTCGAACACAGTCACCCACATACGAACACACAATGACAGGAACAGCGAAGGGAAGAACAAGAAAGAAAAAGAAGCAACAGGAACAGCGAAGGGAAGAACAAGAAAGAAAAAGAAGCAACAGGAACAGCGAAGGGAAGAACAAGAAAGAAAAAGAAGCAACAGGAACAGCGAAGGGAAGGACAAGAAAGAAAAAGAAGAAGCAACAGGAACAGCGAAGGGGAAGAACAAGAAAGAAAAAGAAGCAACAGGAACAGCGAAGGGAAGGACAAGAAAGAAAAAGAAGCAACAGGAACAGCGAAGGGAAGAACAAGAAAGAAAAAGAAGCAACAGGAACAGCGAAGGGAAGAACAAGAAAGAAAAAGAAGCAACAGGAACAGCGAAGGGAAGGACAAGAAAGAAAAACACTTAAACCTTGGAAACAAGAAAGAAAGAAGCAACAGGAACAACGGAGGGAAGAACAAGAAAGAAAAAGAAGCAACAGGAACAAGCGAAGGGAAGAACAAGAAAGAAAAAGAAGCAAACAGGAACAACGAAGGGAAGGGCGAAGAACAAGAAAGAAAAAAGAAGCAACAGGAACAGCGAAGGGAAGAACAAGAAAAAGAAAAAGAAGCAACAGGAACAGCGAAGGGAAGAACAAGAAAGAAAAAGAAGCAACAGGAACAGCGAAGGGAAAGCACAAGAAAGAAAAAGAAGCAAATAGGAACAGCGAAGGGAAGAACAAGAAAGAAAGAAGCAGCAGGAACAGCGGAAAAGACAAGCAGAACAGCAGGAAAGACAAGAAGAAAGAAGCAGCAGAGGAACAGCGAAGGGAAGGACAAGAAAGAAAAAGAAGCAACGGGAACAGCGAAGGGAAGAACAAGAAAGAAAAAGAAGCAACAGGAACAGCGAAGGGAAGAACAAGAAAGAAAAAGAAGCAACAGGAACAGCGAAGGGAAGAACAAGAAAGAAAAAGAAGCAACAGGAACAGCGAAGGGAAGGACAAGAAAGAAAAAGAAGCAACGGGAACAGCGAAGGGAAGAACAAGAAAGAAAAAGAAGCAACAGGAACAGCGAAGGGAAGGACAAGAAAGAAAAAGAAGCAACAGGAATGAAGAGAAGGGAAGAACAAAGAAAGAAAAAGAAGCAACAGGAACAGCGTAGAAGGGAAGAACAAGGAAAGAAAAAGAAGCAACAGGAACAGCGAAGGGAAGACAAGAAAGAAAAAGAAGAACAGGAACAGCGAAGGGAAGGACAAGAAAGAAAAAGAAGCAACAGGAACAGCGAAGGGAAGGACAAGAAAGAAAAAGAAGCAACAGGAACAACGAAGGGAAGGACAAGAAAGAAAAAGAAGCAACAGGAACAGCGAAGGGAAGAACAAGAAAGAAAAAGAAGCAACAGGAACAGCGAAGGGAAGGACAAGAAAGAAAAAGAAGCAACGGGAACAGCGAAGGGAAGAACAAGAGAAAGAAAAAGAAGCAACAGGAACAGCGAAGGGAAGGACAAGAAAGAGAAAAAGAAGCAACAGGAACAAAGCGAAGGGAAGGACAAGAAAGAAAAGAAGCAACAGGAACAACGAAGGGAAGGACAAGAAAGAAAAGAAGCAACAGGAACAGCGAAGGGAAGAACAAGAAAGAAAAAGAAGCAACAGGAACAGCGAAGGGAAGGACAAGAAAGAAAAAGAAGCAACAGGAACAGCGAAGGGAAGGACAAGAAAGAAAAAGAAGCAACAGGAACAACGTAGGGAAGAACAAGAAAGAAAAAGAAGCAACAGGAACAGCGAAGGAAGGACAAGAAAGAAAAGAAGCAACGGAACAGCGAAGGGAAGAACAAGAAAGAAAAGAAGCAACAGGAAATAGCGAAGGGAAGGACAAGAAAGAAAAGAAGCAACAGGAACAGCGAAGGAAGAACAAGAAAGAAAAAAGAAGCAACAGAAACAGCGAAGGGAAGAACAAGAAAGAAAAAAGAAGCAACAGGAACAGCGAAGGGAAGGACAAGAAAGAAAAAGAAGCAACAGGAACAGCGAGAAGGGAAGGACAAGAAAGAAAAAGAAACCCAACAGAAGACAGCGAAGGGAAGAACAAGAAAGAAAAAGAAGCAACAGGAACAGCGAGAAGGGGAAGGACAAGAAAAAGAAGCAGAGACGGCGAAGGAAGGACAAGAAGAAAAAGAAGCAACAGGAACAGCGAAGGGAAGGACAAGAAAGAAAAAGAAGCAACAGGAACAGCGAAGGGAAGGACAAGAAAGAAAAAGAAGCAACAGGAACAGCGAAGGGAAGGACAAGAAAGAAAAAGAAGCAACAGGAACAGCGAAGGGAAGGACAAGAAAGAAAAAGAAGCAACAGGAAACAACGAAGGGAAGGACAAGAAAAGAAAAGAAGCAACAGGAACAGCGAAGGGGAAGGACAAGAAAGAAAAAGAAGCAACAGGAACAGCGAACGGAAGAACAAGAAAGAAAAAGAAGCAACAGGAACAACGAAGGGAAGAACAAGAAAGAAAAAGTAAGAACAAAAAAGAAAAAGAAGCAACAGGAACAGCGAAGGGAAGAACAAGAAAGAAAAAGAAGCAACAGGAACAACGAAGGGAAGAACAAGAAAGAAAAAGTAAGAACAAAAAGAAAAAGAAGCAACAGGAACAGCGAAGGGAAGAACAAGAAAGAAAAAGAAGCAACAGGAACAACGAAGGGAAGAACAAGAAAGAAAAAGAAGCAACAGGTACAGCGAAGGGAAGGACAAGAAAACACACGAATATGCCGACGGCCTTTTCGCTATTGCTTCGTCAGGGCAATAGCGAAAAGGCCTTCGGTATATTCGTGTGTTTTCTTGTTCTTCCCCTTCGTTGTTCTTCTTGCAATCTGTTCGTCATGAATTCCATACACACTGATAGACACGAAAGACAATACACTAAACGCAAGAACATTAACGCAAAAGTAACGTGAACACTGTGAACACGAGAACAAAAATAACATGAAGACAATGGACACAATGAACATGAACACACAAGGCACATGAACTCAAAAGTACCATGAACACACATAATGAACACATAAGAACCAAGGACACACAAACTTGAACGCTTAAATACCATGAACAAGAACCATGAACAG
>NC_091590.1:1612956-1615456 GCF_042767895.1 Penaeus vannamei
TATCTATCCATCTATTTGTATACCTACATAGATGTCTGTCTATCTATCCATCTATCTATCTACCTATCCAGCTGTCTATCTATCCATCTATCTATATACCTATCCAGCTGTCTGTCTATCTATCCATCTATTTGTATACCCACATAGCTGCCTGTCTATCTATCCATCTATCTATATTCCTGTCCAGCTGTCTATCTATCCATCTATCTATCTACCTATCCAGCTGTCTATCTATCCATCTATCTATATACCTATCCAGCTGTCTGTCTATCTATCCATCTATTTGTATACCTACATAGCTGCCTGTCTATCTATCCATCTATCTATCTACCTATCCAGCTGTCTATCCATCCATCTATCTAACTACCTATCCAGCTGTCTATCTATCCATCTATTTATATACCTACATAGATGTCTGTCTATTTATCTATCCATCTATATACCTATCCAGCTGTCTGTTTATCTATCCATCTGTTTATATACCTATCCAGCTGTCTGTCTATCTATCCATCTATTTTTATACCTACATAGCTGCCTGTCTATCTATCCATCTATCTATATACCTATCCAGCTGTCTATCTATCCATCTATTTGTATACCTACATAGCTGCCTGTTTATCTATCCATCTATTTGTATACCTATCCAGCTGTCTGTCTATCTATCCATCTATCTATATACCTATCCAGCTGTCTATCTATCCATCTATCTATCTACCTATCCAGCTGTCTTTCTATCTATCCATCTATCTTTATACCTACATAGCTGCCTGTCTATCTATCCATCTATCTATATACCTATCCAGCTGTCTATCTATCCATCTATCTATCTACCTATCCAGCTGTCTATCTATCCATCTATCTATATGCCTATCCAGCTGCCTGTCTATCTATCCATCTATTTATATACCTACATAGCTGCCTGTCTATCTATCCATCTATCTATCTACCTATCCAGCTGTCTATCTATCCATCTATCTATATGCCTATCCAGCTGCCTGTCTATCTATCCATCTGTTATATACCTACATAGCTGCCTGTCTATCTATCCATCTATCTATCTACCTATCCAGCTGTCTATCTATCCATCTATCTATATGCCTATCCAGCTGCCTGTCTATCTATCCATCTATTTATATACCTACATAGCTGCCTGTCTATCTATCCATCTATCTATCTACCTATCCAGCTGTCTATCTATCCATCTATCTATATGCCTATCCAGCTGCCTGTCTATCTATCCATCTATTTATATACCTACATAGCTGCCTGTCTATCTATCCATCTATCTATCTACCTATCCAGCTGTCTATCTATCCATCTATCTATATGCTATCAGCTGCCTGTCTATCTGTACATCTATTTATACCTACATAGCTGCCTGTCTATCTAATATCCATCTATCTATCTACCTATCCAGCTGTCTATCTATCCATCTATCTATATGCCTATCCAGCTGCCTGTCTATCTATCCATCTATTTATATACCTACATAGCTGCCTGTCTATCTATCCATCTATCTATCTACCTATCCAGCTGTCTGTCTATCTATCCATCTATTTGTATACCTACATAGCTGCCTGTCTATCTATCCATCTATTTATATACCTACATAGATGTCTGTCTATCTATCCATCTATCTATCTACCTATCCAGCTGTCTGTCTATCTATCCATCTATTTGTATACCTACATAGCTGCCTGTCTATCTATCCATCTATCTATCTACCTATCCAGCTGTCTATCTATCCATCTATCTATATGCCTATCCAGCTGCCTGTCTATCTATCCATCTATTTATATACCTACATAGCTGCCTGTCTATCTATCCATCTATCTATCTACCTATCCAGCTGTCTGTCTATCTATCCATCTATTTGTATACCTACATAGCTGCCTGTCTATCTAATAACCCTATTTATATGCACCATAGATGTCTGTCTATCTATCCATCTATCTATATACCTATCCAGCTGTCTGTCTATCTATCCATCTATTTGCATACCTACATAGCTGCCTGTCTATCTATCCATCTATCTATATACCTATCCAGCTGTCTATCTATCCATCCATCTATCTACCTATCCAGCTGTCTATCTATCCATCTATCTATATACCTACATAGCTGCCTGTCTATCTATCCATCTATTTGTATACCTACATAGATGTCTGTCTATCTATCCATCTATTTATATACCTACATAGCTGCCTGTCTATCTATCCATCTATCTATATACCTATCCAGCTGTCTGTCTATCTATCCATCTATTTGCATACCTACATAGCTGCCTGTCTATCTATCCATCTATCTATATACCTATCCAGCTGTCTATCTATCCATCTATCTATATACCTATCCAGCTGTCTGTCTATCTATCCATCTATTTGTATACCTACATAGATGCCTGTCTATCTATCCATCTATTTATATACCTATCCAGCTGTCTATCAATCCATCTATTTGTATACCTACATAGCTGCCTGTTTATCTATACATCTATCTA
>NC_091590.1:1622956-1625456 GCF_042767895.1 Penaeus vannamei
CCCCCTCTCCCTCCTCCTCCCCCCCTCCACCTCCTCCTCCTCCTCCTCTTCCTACTCCTTCTCCTTCTCCTTCTCCTAATCCTTCTCCTTCTCCTCCTCCTCCACTTCCTCCTCCTCCTCCTCCTCCTCCTCCTCCTCCTCCTCCTCCTCCTCCTCCTCCTCCTCCTCCTCCTCCTCCTCCTCCTCCTCTTCCTCCTCCTCCCCCCCCTCCACCTCCTCCTCCTTCTTCTCCTCCTCCTCCTCCTCCTCCTCCTCTTCTTTTTTTCCTTTTCTTCCTCTTTTTTCTCTCTCTCCATTTTTGCTGGAAAGTTTAATTGGCGATGAAGTTATGAGAATAATTATGATAATAATGAGGAGGAAAATGATAGTTTTTTCTATAGTTAATTGTAGTTGTTGTTGTTATTATCATCATCATTATTATCATTGTCGATATTATTATCATTATTGCTATTATCATTATTGTTAGTATTATCATTATTATATTATTGTTATTATCATCATAATTATTCTCATTGCTATTATTATCTTTATTATCATTTCCCTTATTAATATTATTGTTATTTATTGGTGTTATTATTATTATTGTTATTATTATCATTATTGTTATTATTATTATTATTATTGATATTGATATTATTATTATCATTATTGATATTGATATTAGTAGTAGTAGTTATTATTATTATTATAACTATTATTATTATTGTTATTATTTTCGTCATCATTAGCAATATTATTATTGTTGTTGTTGCTATTATTATTATTATTATTATTATTATTATTATTATTATTATTATTATTATTATTATTATTATTATTATTATTATTATTATTATTATCATTATCACTATCATTATTATCATTATTATTATTATTGTTATTATTATAATTACTTTATTATTATTGTTATTATATTTATTATTGTTGTTATTATTATTATCATTATTATTGTTGCTATTATCATTATTATTATCTTTGTCATCATTATTATTATTATTATTATTATTATTATTATTATTATTATCATTATCACTATTATTATTAATATAACTATTATTATCATTATTATTATTACTATTACCATTATTATCATTATCACCATGTTGGTTATAAGAAGTTACGCCATCAACAGACTTGGAAAGGTAAATGAAAATAACATTTAGGGGTTCTGTTCAGGAAATTATTTAGAGATATTTTCAAATATTCATGGCAGGTTTATTGACTGATATCCGGGCAGTGAATATAAATGAACTATAGATGTGTTTGTGTCAATAAATGTTGATGGGCGGGCTTTGTGTACGTATTATATGGAAGGAAAAAATGGGGAAGTCAGTCAAGATATTTTAGTTTTGATGTGGTGATAATGATTGTGATGAGGAGGATGTTAATGATGATAATTAGTAATGATATTATGATGATGGTGATGATAATGATAATTCGGGATAATAGTGAAGTGATAATGGTAATGGTAATGATAATAGTGGTGATAATAATGATAATGATAATAGTGAAATGATAATAATAATGATGATAAAAATAAAGATGATAATGATAATAGTGATAATAATGATGATAATAATGATAATGATAAAAATAAAGATGATAATGATAATAGTGATAATAATGATAATAATAATGATAATGATAATAATGTTGATAATAACGATGATAATCATAAAAAACAAACGCAGAAATTACCATAAGACTACCTAAAAAAAAAGTTTATATTTAAGTAGAAAAAAACAGCAGAAAGTCTAAAGTCAACAACCGATCTAGAACGGCATTTGGTACTTGGTATTTGATATGATACTTGCATCAAAACCCCGTTATGTGTTCAGTGGAGTAAGATATATGGCGCCGACCCCTTGGCCAGTTAACCTAAAGGTCACCCTCGTAGGAACAGGAAATATTCATAGCTCTTGCGTGGGCTGTGTTGGGCCTAGTCTCTGTGGGCGGGGTTTTTCTGTTGTTATTATTTTTTCTCGTTCTCTGTCTGTCTCTGTTTCAGTTTTTTTTCTTCTGTTTTTGATTCTTTGGGTTTTTTGTCTGTCTTTCTCTCTCTTTTTTTTCTCTCTTTCTCTCTCTCTCTCTCTCTCTCTCTCTCTCTCTCTCTCTCTCTCTCTCTCTCTCTCTCTCTCTCTCTCTCTTTCCATCCCTCCATCTCTCATTCTCTCCCCCCTCTCTCTCTCTTTCTGTGTGTGTGTGTCTCTCTCTCCCTCCCTCCCTCTTCCTTTCTCTTTCTCTCCCTCCCATCCCCTTCTCTCTCTCCATCTCTCTCTCTTTCTTTCTTTCTTTCTCATTCTTTCCATCCCTCCCTCCCTCCTTCTCTCTCTCTCTCTCCCTCCTTCCCTCTCCCTCTGTGTGTGTGTGTGTGTCTATCTCCTTCCCTTCCTCCCTCCCTCTCCTTTCCCTCCCTCCCTCTCCCCCTTCCTCCCTCCCTCTCCCTCCTCCCCTCCTCCCTCCCTCCCCCTCTCTCTTTCTTTCTCTTTCTCATACACAC
>NC_091590.1:1639316-1654316 GCF_042767895.1 Penaeus vannamei
TATATATATATATATATATATATATATTATATATATATATATATATATATCTATATATATATATATATATATATATATATATATATATATATATATATATATATATGTGTGTGTGTGTGTGTGTGTGTGTGTGTGTGTGTGTGTGTGTGTGTGTGTGTGTGTGTGTGTGTGTGTGTATGTGTGTGTGTGTGTGTGTGGATGTGTGTGTGTGTGTGTGTTTCAATCTACATTCTGTCGCATCATGTATCTGATTACCGATATCTTTATCTCTCAGTTCCCTCCGATAGATTCCATTTACATCCATATTTCGCTTTTTCAAAATTATCCTCCTGTGGATTGTCCGGCTGTGTCTCCCCCTCATGCTGTTCCTCCCTCGATGCTAATCCTGTGGTGATTAATTCTCTTTCACATATTTATCTTTCTATTTTATAATCCCAAGTTATTAATCTTTATTTCTTTCTCCCACGGATCCGTTTCTGAATTAATTATATTTCATAATCCACATTTCGCCTTTCTTGCTCTCTCACACTCTTCTTCCTCCAATGTTATCCTATTTTAGCTTTATTTCACCCTCTCTCTACCGCTACATTACTCTTCATTGTCTCCCTCTACAGCTGGTTGTGCTCTGATCGTGATCGAGGTGGCCGTCACCCTGTTCCAGTACCAGGCCGCGAATCTACCCAGCCGCCACCCTCCCGGTTCCACTTGGCACTATGGGTTCTCCTTCATGCTGGCCTGGATCTCATTCATTGGAGAAGTAAGGAGTATTTTTGGTTTGTTCTTTATGGGAAGTTTTTTTTTAATTCTTTTTTCTTCCTTTTTTCCTTTTATTTTCTTTCTTTCTTTTTGAATTATTATTATTTTTTTTTTTTTTGAGGGTGTGGCATGGTGCTTCATTTTTATGGGATGTTTTTCTTCTTTTTTTCTTTTTCTTTTTTGAGGGTGTGAGTGGTGGGTGAGTCATGTGTACACATGTGTATGTGTGAGTATGGATACACATGCATTTGCATATACATATACATAGAGGTACACTAATTCATATGCAAATACGTGGATACGCATAAAAAGTATGATATCCATAAAATTTGATGACAGCATGGGCTAATAAAAGCAAAAGATAATACATAAAATGAAGTAGTAGTTGGTATTATGGAACTTTCGTGATACCAAAAGGAAGGTGTTACCATGGAGGGCAACTAGGGGGTGGGGGGGCATGCACCCTATTTTTGTTACCTGGCAGGGCTACTCTTTAGAAATTCATAAATCACTGTGTTCTCCCCACCTCTAAAATATTACAAAATCTCTTCCCTTTGATCATCTATTAGAGTCTAATCTTCAGTAGTTATGTCACTGCACACCCTTACTTCTATGAGGTGTCCCTCCCTTTTCACTACTTGTTATGGGATAGCCTTTGGAAATTCTTGTCACTGTACCCCTATCCTCGGCATTTTTTACTAGTGCCCCATCCTGTTCCTCAACCTGTTATATAATAGACTTTAAAAGGAAAGTATTTTATGGAGTCCCCTAACACATTACCAAAATATTACAAGGAACTTCCTTATTCACAGGCTGCCGCTGCCATTGCTTTCGGAGTGTGTTCCCGGAAGAGAAAGAAGGAGAAGGCACCAGATGACCAGTACGCCATCGAGGAGGAACCGACCATCATTGGCCGATAGACAGTGCCATTCGAAGGAAGTGTGTTCTGATAGATTTTCTTTCTTATTGGAGAGATTACTCGCCGACTGCAGTAAAATTATTGTAAAAATGTGAAATGTGATTTGCATGGAGGTTTGCTGACTTTCATAAAGGAGATTAAGGGTTACTTAAGGTACTCGATTTATGGTTCTACCTAGTCTATTAGTTTTGCTACTTTTATAAAGTTTAGCTCCAAGTAATTCATCTGATGAATCTTGTGTAGCTGGGAAAGCATTTTTTCATACAAACACTAGATCTAAATTAGCTACCATATGATAAATTATATTTTCAAAATTCCCACGCTACTTGTGCAAAATGCACAAATTCTACCTAGAAATATTGCAACAATATTTACATACACAGGAAAACTGAGAATATTCACCTGTAGTTAGCATCTTATATAGATTTAATTTTCTATTTGAGATCACATGGCCTTTCTAAATACTAAATATATGAAGGTATTCCTAGCTAAGATAGAAATGACAAAACAATGCGTGAATAAAATCTTGTTATCACTGATATTTTTTTACTCTCAAATATTTTTTCCATATATCTTGCAAACCAGCTATGGCTATGCCAATTGAAATATTCTTGAAGGTCTTTGAATTATATATATATATATAAGAAATACTTATTTCATACCAGTAAAGTATTAAAGAAATTAGTATCTGATATTATAAATACAGTCTTGGAAAAATGTAAGGCACATAAACCTGTTTGAATTCTCGTTCAAGAACATTTTGAACCTTTTAATTGTTAATATTGCTTTCAGCTGTATGTCTGTACTTGACTTACAACAGGTTAATGAAGTTCTATTTATGTTCATTTTTGACGAGATCACAGAATGTTAGAGAAGTGTAACATATTATTATCGTCCTATATCTTTAATTCATAGTTATATGTAATTTTCATATGTAAATAAGTTAACAAAGACAATTTGTTGTAGCACGTTTTCTTTTTTTCTTTTTTTTAATGGTTTAAAGTAGTTAGTGATTTAAGATTCTTAATCTTTACTTTACACAACACAGAGAATCTGTAGATGTGTACATTCTACATCTAATGTAGATTCAAGAATTTTCTTTGTTTCCAACATACCAAAGGATATCTTAGAGAGACAAATATAAAACACATGTTAAAAAATACTGAACATGTCATGTGGCTAGTCATGGAGCCCTTTTGTGTGTTGGTAACATTCCTTCTTTATTCAGCTCAGTTCTTTCACCAATATCCCCTGTATCCCATGCATATATGTGCGTTCCAAGTTCCATTTTTGTGACTGCCAGCATTTACTAGTAAATATAGAGTCTATTCAAGTACTTATCTTTTTTATAAGTTATCCTCAACAGAAATCGTAAATTATAATTATGCGGAATTTTCCGGATTTCTATTCACTGGTATAATGCTGGTCACTGCAGATTCTCTATATAATTTAAGAGATATTAAATTATTTGAAGTTATGATAAGAGATTGAAAAAAATATAAATTCATACTAATCATTATCACAGTGTAATAATTGGTCAAGGCCATCTGTACTGTCATAGTATAGTGTGAAACTTCATGAACGTCCTGATGTGCGAACTTGACCATTTCTTACACATGAAATTGCGCTGTGTCACTTCAGTGGGAAAATATAATTCCCTAACCAAATACTTTGTCTTGAAACTTTCAATGTGTGTTCTCCATACTGCCATTCCCCTTCCATGGATACTGTTTATTACAATAAAAGACATTTACCTATCTGAAGAATCTTTTAATATGCATATATGTTTGGTAGGCATTCTGAAAGCCATAGGCACACATTAAAACACACAAGGAAAATGAAAACAGACATTAAAGTAACTCACACTGGTATTCTCAACAAGCAAAATGTGTGTCATTTGGTGTATTGATTTATAGAATAGTCAACATGTCCTGAAAGAAGCCAAGGAAAGATGTCCATGAATATACCAAATATGGCAATCATTATTATCATTATGTTTATATGCTAAAGTCTGCATTCTAGTGCTCACATAATGGGTCATAAAATAAGAAAAAAAATTAACAGATGAAAATTTATAATAAAAAGAAACTTTGCCCTTGTAGTTTTTTATTAATTGCATTTACACATAAATGTCTTTGCAAGTGCTTAGTCCCACCTATCTCAACTGTTTACCCTTTTCCTTGATTTTCAAAAAGATTATTTTTTATCAGTATCAAAATAATTCTAATAATTATCATGTAAATAATATCATTAACAGTATTGATATCAATAGCATTTGAAAAACAAAAATATTTTTACCCAAAATACAATGTACCTTCATTGTACAACAAAAATCGATGGAAGATTGTATATGCACCTACAACCAAAGGTTTAGATTTTCAATGTTACAGGTAATACTAGTACTCAATAGTAATTATGTACCAAAAGTTCCCTGGCTGTATCTGGTAAAAGTTTACAGACTTCATATTTAACCTTTTATATACAAAGGCCCATTTACAGTCAGCATAGATAGTAACAGTGGAGTTGGGAAGAAGGAAAATAGCATCAAAAGTCGTGTAATATCTACGGGAAACCTACCCTTCAGCCTTTTCCTAATCTCTGTAAAGGGTTAACATAAAGCTAAATCATTTCTGGATTTAAAAAAAAATAAGAAATACTTTTCTCCATTTTATTATCATTACATCTGAAGCAAATATACATCAACACAGTTCATAAGACTCATAATAATAACATCATTACTGGGTTTAACAATGACATGCACAGTTCCTGTCATCAATACACTATTTTTTCTATTTTCAAAGTAACTGCATTGAGACTGAACATGCAAAAAAGTATGAAAAACAGACAGCTGTTTTGATACTTGGTATGGTTTATAAATACTGGAAATTGCTGTTTTATATATGTATATATGTATATATGTATATATGTATATATGTATATGTATATGTATATGTATATGTATATGTGTATATGTATATGTGTATATGTATGTGTATATATATATGCAAATATATATATATATGTAAATATATATATATATATAATATAATATATATATATATATATATATATATATATATATATATATATATATATATATATATATATATTTATATACAAATATATATAAATATATATATATATATATATATATATATATATATATATATGTATAGGTATATGTATAGATATATGTGTATATGTATATGTATATATGTATACATGTATATGTGTATATATATATATATATATATATATATATATATATATATATATATATATATATATATATATATATATATATATATATATATATATATATATATATATAATGTATACATATGTATATATATTGAGGATGTGTGTCTCAGGCTCATTGCACATACTGTAGAGTTAGAGAGCACAATTAATATGTACCATTACCAATTATCAGAGAAAAAAAGACTTGTAACTTAAAGGGAGTGATTCAAAAATAAAATATTCTAAATTGCACATTGCCTTATTGTTAATGCTACAAACATTTAATGTAACTGTTTTTCAAGGTTTCATGTACACAGTCCAATACCACTGACACAATAATTAATTTCTCTTTATCTGAACATACTTTCACTTTCTTGTTTTGTTGCAAACTGAAGGAGGAAAAACGTCTCTCTTTATTTAAACTGATATAATTCTTCTTTAAGAAAAGAAAGCTGAATACCATTTATCTATCCAAACAAAAGATCTTTATTTGTTCAAGAGTGAATGAGAAATGGAAAAAAAGCAAACAGTAATGTCACCTACAACTCTATTCTCATTACCTCTAGGCTAAGATAATCGATTTATCACAACATTATCACCGCTTCATTCACTCCTCACTCTTTAAAATCAATGAATCAACATTTCATGAGAAAAAACTTGCCTCAAGCGCAAAATAAAAGGAACACACTACACTTCTTAACACTATGTACTTTACAAATTTGTAATGCTAGAAAAGTATCGTTTTTACGGCCAAAGTAAGGAGTCTCTGAAAAATGTGTCAAAAGAGACGGAAAAAAAAAAGAAAAAGAAAATTTTTCCTGAAAGCTAATCAAAAGATACCTTTCTGAAATCTGACACTGAGAACAAATGCCACCGAGTCCCAAATTCACTGCATATAAATACGTACCTGCAACCGTGATACGCACTGAACGTCACAGAAGGTTAAGCAGTGGAATTGTGGACTGTGGGTAACAGTTGCAATAACACTTAACTAACTAAATAGACATTCAGAATTCAGGATATATATATATATATATAGTGTGCCTTAAAAATTACATGAGACATCATATTTAGTTTGACTTAATTGTTATTGTCAATTAAGAGTTTCAGGGAATGTATGAATATTGTATATAATCTTAAAGAAACACTGACCTGTTGCGTACCAAAACACATTAATGCTAACTTCTTGTCATATAAGTGTTATGCTTTTTAAAAATTCTGTGAAAAGCGTTACATTACAATGCAAGTATGTTACGTTTTCTAAAAGAGGTGAAGTGCATATATTACAGAATCATAACTGGTTATATGATCAACCTAAAGTGTGAGACCAAAAGTTTACATAAATAAAATCACAAGACCAACTAGATTATGCAAATAACACCTGGAGATCTTGCCAATGCCTATAATGTTCTGCTCTCTCTGAAAAGAACTCTCTGATAAAACAAATTTGTAAAAGTGGAATTTGTGAATCCAATGCAAATAAAATCAGGCTAAAGAAAATTACATACATTTCTTAGCTCCTTAATTTTGGGGTTAATACTAAAGCTCTCTGAATAAAAACTTCCACCTACATTCACACGACTCACACCTCCAATGAACTAAATAAAACCATATTAGGATTTCACCGAGAGAACCAGCTTCACTAGTGTTAATCCAATACATCACCACAATTGTAATATACATGTGAAACAATAAAGTAACAAAAATATCTTATCACAATTCATCTTTGCCCTTCTTGTCCTCAAACCTGTTGTGGGGCCGCTGCAGAGGAGTCAGCAGCGAAGAACGCCAGACTAGGCCGACATCAGGCGATCACCAAAGGCTCATCATCGGAAAATCCACGGATCATGGGAGAATCATCATCTTCGTCTGAAATGAGAAGTTTGAATTTAAGGGAGAACTGGGAATACACAAATGCAATTACATGAAAAACGGTTAATATTATCCTCTTACCAAATTACAACCCTACTGATGTGAGGTTGGATGACATACATGCCATGTCCATCAATATTTTAGTTCGTTCATTTGGCTTAGATATAGATGGCTTCATAAGTGCTTAGTCACCAAAGAATCAATCACTAATCCTACCTAAATCACCTGTTTACTCTTTCCATGTGGATTCTTTTTATTTTCTACTGCTAATAGTATTGTTATCAAATACCCATAACAATAATAATAATATCATCTGTATCATTATCAATATCACAAGTAAAATCATTTTCCCAAAAAATTCAAGGAATGGAGAAAACAGGTGAAGAAGTCATGTAGGGTATACTAACTGACTCCTTGGTGGCTAAGCACTTGTGGAGTTATCTGCGTGCAAATAAATTACAGAAAGTAACTCCAGTGAACAGTACGTGCAACCAGCAGTAATAATTTTAATTTTTTCCATAAAAGTGAAGTATGCCTCACAGCTGCATCTCCTATACTTGCATATGAATTAATATTATGCTGCAAATATAGGAAAAAGAATCTAGGTTTTTCATACTAATTGCAAAATTTAAGGATAGAAATTTGTATCACTAATGACTTACCCAAGTTATGGTCTGTGGTGATGAGTGTTGTCCCTTGAGAGCGATCGTAGTGGGTGTTTGCAAAGGTTAAGAAAGACCTTGCTAAGCGTCGATGTCTGACTCCAAGTACCCCTACAACCACAATCAGTGCTATGACAACCAAGAACACTGATATTCCAACACCAACCACACTTCCTTGTGACAGCACAATTTTGTCACCTGGTGAATAAGGAAGGAGTATTAATAATCTGAGCCAATTTCAGCCTTAAACTAGTATTATCAGTCTTCCATAACAGTAAGGTTCATGGAGTACATCATTTGATTTGACACTTCAACATAACCCTTTTACCTATGGGCTTCTCAAGCCTTATGGAGTGTGACTGTGGTGACAGATACCCATCGACATCTTTGAAAGCCACTGTAGCAAAGTAGATTACTCCAGGTGAGAGGCTGTCCACCTTTACAGGAGGGGTACTGCATGGATGGGCAGTAGCATCACTCATGTTCATGTTCTTTGAGATGTAAAGGACATAGGAAGAACTGCAAACCAGAGGAAAAATAAGTATATTCCATTAGCATGTATTTTAGCTGTTAAATGCATTCTTTAAGGATCAATCTATTCAAACTACTAACTACTACTTTTACTGTTAATGAAATTACTAAATATCCAAAGATAAATAATTCACAACTTCAATGCAATGTGCATTACTATAAGTATCATTAGTATATCAATTGCATAGCAATTCCTTACAAGATGACATCTTTCCACTATCAGGTATCCTTACAATGTGACAGCTGTCTACTATCAGACCTTACAAACTGACAGCTATCTACTATTTGACCCCCTCCCAATCAAATAGTATTTGAACATGAAGCCTTACGTTTGGTTTGCCATTTCTTGCGGGAAATTTCTACTCCTTTTCCAGAAGAACGAGTTATCACTTGGGTTGTAGGTGAGCTCATATGGTGGTGGGATCATTGGACCGTTGATAACGACAGGAGGAGTTGGACGGGCATCTGGCTGCGAGTTCTGAACAGTGATTAGATACTTGCCGCCCCAGTGTGATTCAATGGTGTGAGTCTGGTTCATGGTCTTCTTACTGGGGAGCTCATAGTATGAAGTCTTGTTAAAGAGGACATCCCTGACTGTGAGCTGAAAGAAAGTGAGGGTATAAACCAATATCAACTCGTGGAAAAAAAATTGAGACAGCCTTTTAGGGAAATTGCACATGGACATTGAAGATTTTTATATATTTATGTCAAGGTAAAATGGTAAATTAAAAGTATGGGTAAAGGAATTAAAGTAAATCTCAAGCTAAAAGTCTGAGAAACCTTGAGAGGAAATGCAAACAGGCAATTTATTTCTCTTTTCATAAGATGTCTAAAGGGTAAATAAGGTTTATTTAGGACTAAATTTTTAAGGTTAACTTTGACAACAAAGGCACAAAAGATCCTTCATTATCCCTCTCCTGCATCAATGAAAATTAAACATATGATCCTTTTACTACATGGTATAAACCTAAACCTAAAATTCAAAGTTTCTGAATGAAATTTTGAAAATCTGTAATTCTAATTTAACGTTAACTCCTTGAACGACCCCAAAATGAACCCAGACACTTACCAGATACTGCAACTTCTGTTCTAGAAGCTGCCGACAGGCTGGCTCCCACGTGATGACCATGGTCTTGTTGTCATGACTCGTTCTCTGGGCTTTCAAGTTCTTAGGCGGTGAAAGTGGGTCAGCGAGCGTCTGCACCTGTGACAATAGAGGCTTGTCAGTTGAGAGAATGTTTCTAAATGAAAGTGTTATTAGAAAGGGAAAAACAAGTACCTTTTGTAATCATGTACGTAATCTTCTTCCTAGAATTTGAATTCAAGTCTAATAAGCTGACCAAAATATTCTTGAAAGGTGAATGACCATAGAAGGAAAATGTAATTACTAATCTATATAGACACCCATAAGCACGCATACTTCCCAATCAGATATCAAATAACAAAAGAATAACAAACATAAAAACAAATAACAAAATAACAAACAAAAACAATGCATAATCAAAACACAAGAAAGAAAAAAATCCTACCTGTTTCACTGTCGCTGGGCCAATCCCCATGGGACCTCCCAACATGACAGCGATGTGATACGTCTCACAGGCATCCAATTTGTCGATCATGAAAGACGTGGTGTTGGTCAGGCGGACATTCTTTCCGTTCTTGAGCTCGCTGGGGCTCTTTCCCCAAACGACACGGTAGTCCCAGGCAATCTAGGATGAAATTAAGATTGAGAGGCTGAATATTGAAGAAATACATACAAAAATTATAATTGAAAGAAAGAAATATCAAGATTGATGACAAACACGTTACCATGAATAATATATAAAAGTCGGTAGAATGGCTGGAAATGAAGGAGATGAGGAAGAGACAGAAAGAAGATAAAGAAAGGAGAAGAACAAGGAGAAGGAGGAGGGGGAGGAGCAAGAGGAAGAGGAAGAGGAGGAGGAGGAGGGAGGAGGAAATGCAGCAGGAGGAAGAAGAAGAGGAGGAAGAGGAGGAGGAGGAGGAGGAGGAGGAGGAGGAGGAGGAGGAGGAGGAGGAGGAGGGAGGAGGAAGTGCAGCAGGAAGAAGAAGAAGAAGAAGAAGAAGAAGAAGAGGAGAAGAAGAAGAAGAGGAGGAGGAATAGGAGAAAGAGGAGAGGGAGGAGAGAAAAGAGGAGGAGGAGGAGGAGGAGGAGGAGGAGGAGGAGGAATAGGAGAAGGAGTAGGAGGAGGAGGAGGAGGAGGAGGAGAAGAAAGTGAAGGATGAGGTGGAGGAGGTGAAGGAGGTGAAGGATGAGGAGGAGCAGGGTGGAGGAGGATGAGATAAAGGATGAGGATGAGGAGAAAGAAGAGGAAGAGGAGGAAATAATGAGAAGGAAGAGGGGGATAAACAGCTGTCAGAAAAGAAGAAAAGTAAGAACACAAATAAATATAGAATAAAGAAATATATGAATTTCTTAGAGGAGAGAAACAAAGACAGAGTCAAATATCTTTAATCGCTTACATGATGACTGAAAAAAAGGAAAGAAAATTACCTTGCGAGTTTTATAAGGCGGATCAGACCAAGTCAGCTTAACTGCGGTGCCAATGTCTTTAACAACTTGTACTTGCAGTGATGTGACTTCTTTTAATGCATCACCTGGTGTTCTGACTTCGATGCCGCTCACAGGCCACAAGACTTTATCCTTGAACGGGGTTACCTTAAAGAAGTACGTCTGTCCTGGTGCAAGACCTCTCACTACCAGGGAGATTTTAAAAAAACGATTAGAAGCTTTAAGATTTACGATGATGTTATTTGAGTTCCACTAGCAAAATCCCCTTTAGAGTACGGTTCTGATGGAGTAGGAAAAAAATATTTGTTCCTAAAATTAAACACCTGCATCATGCTTTGTTTGTCTTTAAAGAAAGAGGTGAAAAATCCCTTTAAATTTAAGAACTACATCCTGTTTATGTCTAATGCATTCCCATTCATTAGTTCAGATTGGGGTCAATTTGGACTTATTTTTTCATAACTCTGTTCTAGCTCATACATTTATTAACCAAAAAGAAAAATATTGTCACATACAATGCTAGATTGTGACATACTCCAAACAACCAACAGACCAATACCCACCATGTACTTGATTTGTGGTGGTGTTCTCAATCACATTGCCGGAGAGTAATTTATTCTCTGGCTGGTTATGAGTGACCATGTAACCTTCAGCGCCTACTACAGCATCCCAGGAGATGATGGCACTTGTCGAGTTGACACTGTTGACGACAATTGCCACTTGGGTTTCTGTGGTCTGCACTTCAACCTTTTTCCTTTCGCTTGCTGCACTTGTGTAGGCTTCATTTGTCACTGTTACCTGGAACCAATATGGATGTACAGATAAAACTGCTTGTACATATATTTTTATCTATCCATCTATCTGTCTATCTATCTATCATTTAATCTATCTATTATTCTATAACAAGATGTTCACTACTCAACACAAAATTGCAAGCATAAAACTGTCATTCCTTTCTTTCTTAATAACATAAGTATAATTTTGATACCCTTGACACTTACCCACACATAAGATCCATTCTTAAGATAGGCTGAAGGGACTGTAAAATTCGTTACGTTGCCCAAAATCTGGTGTTCACGCGCTGGGTTTGGCGGGAACATATACCTTGAGAAGAATACAGGACATTACTTCAGAAACTGAATAATATGAAGAGATGATTAAAACAGCATGAAAAATTGGAGCACCTTGATATACTTTAATTGTGTTTATGAATTGAGTAACTGGTGACTGTCCACTGTAATTTGTTTTGTGAATTTTGTAAGAATAAAAAAATAAATGAATAAATAAAAATAATAAAAAATATATAAATAAGGCCACACTACTCTTACTTGCTGCTTCTAAGACTTTTCAGAAAAAAATAGGAGCAACTTAGCAAAAAATAAAAGAATAAAAATAAAAATTGCAAAAAGTCTTAGGTGAAGATATAGGGGTTACAGAACATAAAGAATAAAAGGATTATTCAAGTTTTCAGCTTTTCATGGCATTCATCCCATTCTTTGATCTATTACACAATTCTGAATAAAGAACATTGTTTTTGACTGAATTTAAGTGTGTTGCATTTGCTACTATTACTGTAATTTTTGTTTTATATGAAGTCAATCCAAAGTTTAATAAACCAGTAACATTGAAAAAACAACAACCCATTCCCAAAAAATAAAACCCAATATAACAAAAGTTTGCTGTATTGGGTTCCTTTCCACTGGTGTTTTGGTCTTCTGTGACATACAAATTTTCAGCTTTGCATAGAAAACATTGATCTGCTCTACTGTCTACATGCTCTATGAACTATTCTACAAGTAAACTCTAAACTAAACTAATCTTACAATTTAAAACTGTAAGTTTAGTTTAATTCTAGAGTTTAGGGTGGTGCACACCAACACACAACAAAACCCTCTACGGCACCATATTGTTTTGAACGATAAGACTCTTCCTGATTGGTTGTCCTCTAGCATGTGACTACAAAGAAGCTCTCTGATTGGTATCTGGCAGCATGTGCCTCTGATAATGACAATATTTCTAGGCTTGCAAAAGCAAAACCTGTAGTGGTTTTGTCCAGCTTCCCCCCCCCCCCCCCCATTGCAGAAAATTGAAGCAGCAAATCCGAGGAGCAACAGAAAAAATCAGTGTGGCCTAAATACAAAATAAGTAAATTGTACGACACTCTGCAATCACGTGAAGGATTTTCATTGCCAAATTTGTAAAATTAAAAAAGTTATAACATATTCATTAAGTGTGCATGGCCTTCATATTGACAATACACTATATATTTTGGTAATGCAATTCTATGAACAAATGCTCTACATAAAAAATATGGCACTTTTTGGCTTCTTATATAAGAGCCCAGAATGCCTCAACTGATATTTCTTTCTTGGCAGTGTAGAGTGCACTTCAAGATTATGTGCAATTCAAAAACATTTGTATCATCTAATAAAATACTTATATTTAGCCTCACTGATAAAAGACTGATCTCTGGGAGAAGCTCCATCAACTTTCACCATTAGTAGAAAGAAGCCACTAAATAATGGTTTCTCAACAGAACGCCTCTACCAATTAAAATGTTTCACCTATAGGCTGTTTTTTTCTACCCCATGCATCAACACGCTTTTTGTCAAGCAACTTTCCCCTGAGTAAATTACAAAATCAAAGTGATAAACAGAGCACCAACTTACACATGATACATGGTGATAGGTCCGTTTGGATGAATTGGGGGCATCCAGCTGATCACAACACCGTATCCAATCTGTTCTGCTTCTACGTTGAAGGGAGGGCTGGGAACTGTGGGATATTATATTCATGAAATACCAAATAACAAATTTCCTATATTATCAATATAGAAAAAAGGGATCACTTTTTAAAATAATCATCTGAATAATGGAGTTCTCTTTATTATAGTAAGTAAAATAATCATATTGTACATAAAAGTTAAATTAATCCCAACCGCTACTGTTTCTGGAAGTTACAAAATATGCAAGATGCTAAATCAGTAAAACCTCCCTAATAAATGATAACACTCTTGTTCCAACTCCTTCAGAAAAAAGAAAAAAAAATCATAATTTACAATGGACCCTCAAAGCCAGTATTCCAGTCTTGGCTGATAAACAACTTGGCCTGATCTATTGTAAAGGGCATTGACAGGCACAGAAACGAGAAACTAGCTTACCACACTAAGTACTGAAGATAGTAAAAGTTAAAACAATAAATGATATCTCTAACACATGTCTACACTGACAGCCTTTTTGTTACTGCATATACACAGTAATAAATGCATATCTGTCTATCTGTTTGATAGCTATACGTTTATCTGTCTATCTATCTATCTGTCCAGCAGATACGTATGTCTACACTGACAGATATGTATTAATATCTGTGTATATGCCAGTCAATATATTCAAATATACTTTGGGTCAGGCCTCGTACAATTTTCACAAACAGGCTGAAAGACAATCTTTCATAATACAATGCCTGAGGCAAGAAACAGTGACTTACAATCCTCCACCAAAACAAAATGAACTCACTTCCTTGTTCAGTATGGATGATCTTGGTCTTGCTTGGAGGGAAGATCTTGGTAGTGTTCTTCTCGCGGATGTATACTTTCACTATGTATTCTGTGTACGGCTCTAGACCAGAGAATGTGTAGGTCTGGAATGAGAATTCGTGGGTATGAAGTACTATTACTTTATAGTTTTATATAACAGAAAAAAATTAAGACACCCTCTACCAATTATGTATTATTCAAGTTGCTAGGATAGCACCAAAAATATTCCATTCATAAATTCTCATTCATAAATGCTATACTTAATAGCAAACAGAAATTTCCATAAACTTTCAAAAGTATATGAAACAGTATGACATCAATTACAAAGTTATGCATCAAATTTTGAGGAAATAGCCTCACATCTGTAACCTCTGCACAGTCAAATTCCATAAGCAGATATACATCATGCAAGGATTAACTGATACCTCAATAAGACCAAGGTACCACAGCCCAAACTTGGCCTTGGTCCCTGAACCTTTTGCCACCCAGTCTTTTTTTTGCTCATGTTCAAATTGCACTCCCCTCTCACTTGGCGTATCAAGACTGGATTTAGCACATTTTTACCTATATCACAACTGCACAACAATGTCTAATAAATTTCTAAGATGAACATAAACTACTAAGGCTCAGCCTCCATGACAAAAATGAAAAGATCTGGACAAAGTAATCCCTAAGCCTGATCCGCCTAATTCCCCTGAGAGTGTCTAGAACAGACCAGGCCCAAGTGATTGGCGTATCTTTGAGATGGTATGGTTTCTCTTGGTCATTTTTCTGATGTTTTGTATGCTTATAATCTGCCTTATATTTGCAAACTTCTACTTTAGGAAGGAGTATTGAAAGCTCACAGCACTCTCTTTATCACTACCCATAAGTTTTTTGTTTTTTTTTCAATCTCAGGTCCATAATCATACTAGTCTTGAATAAAGCCCAAAGCTGCACAAGACAGAGAACCAAA